>NW_019396329.1:131861-183342 GCF_000591075.1 Eurytemora carolleeae | reverse complement strand
TATAAGATCGTAAAAACTACATAAATGGGGGGGGGAAACCAAAATTGAAATTCCAATTTAAGATTAACCTCTTTGACTTTTAAATATAGTTGTAAAAAAAATTTTAAATTAACATTTAAAAAAAAGGAAAGAAGGCAATTACAATTGACAAAACTCTTTAAAAATGCAGGAAAAAACATGTAAACTTAGGAAGATATATTCAACCATAGATTAATAACAATACAAATATAACACTAGATGTCGTCTTTTCAAGATTTAAGGGTTGTTCGTTCACACCACTTGGGCAGAAGCAGAGGCTTGTTCCCCGCAGGCAGCGTTGAATTACATTACAGAGAGAGAGAGAGAGAGCATGCGCGTAACTACATTCGGCCTTTGCCTCAGGGTTATTGTAAACGAAAAACCCTTAAATCTTGAAAAGACGACATATAGTGTTCTATCTGTATAGTTATAAGTCTATGTATTAAACACTTACACTTGATATATTTTCAATATAATTTTGTTGAATATTATTACTAGATGCATTTAAGCTGTTATTAAGTGCCTGCTAATATAAATTAAAGCATTAAGTTTTTTTTTGAAGTACTATATAGTTGAACTGCTTGATTACTTGAATAAAAACATTAAAACGTAATTTAAAAGTCCTGTTAACTGAGCCTTAACTTTAGAACCCATGTTCAACCAGGAAATGGAGAGTTTTCGTGTTTACTAATTTATACTTTTCTGTTTGGTTTTGTATTTAAAATATTTAAATAAATAAAATAAAAATCTTTTTTCTACAGATTGTGAATTAAAGATCAAAATATGACTGAACAAGTTCAAATACAGACAGAATTTCTTTCGCTGTGGTTTGTTCTCTTTCCCCCCCCCCCCTCCCATAGGTTACGGCTCTGCACATAAAATACTTTGCACATAGATGCAGTATATAGATATATAAATTGTGTACAATACACCTCAACCCTTTGGGCTAGAGTGCAATAAATGCATTATTTCTTGATGCATTCTATATGAAGTGGGAAAAGTGTTTGTTTTCTCCTGATTAGTGTTGTATTTAACTGCATTATACAAACCCAGATTTTTTTGCATTTTTATATTTTAGAACATTACCACATAAGATTAAGGAGTAGAACTTTAGTTTTCCTCTGAATTCAAATCAGTTTTTCATATGACATCTTATTTGAATATTTCAATTTTTATCCATTTTCCCATTTCATTGCTTATAATGCTTCTGAAACACTTTAGATACTTTTGTGATTGTTATTGCATAAATGCAAAAACAAATTTTTACCGCAGATAGAAAAATAATACGACGCAAATTTTTTTAAACAGGTTGGCCTCAGCCCCCATATCATAAATATTTTTTTTTAATATAAGCATGAATTTAACTAATTTGCCAAAGCCAATATTTTTGAGGAACCCTATAAATTTTGAATTTTAAATCCAATATATACTTTACGAATACATACATCCTTTTTATAGTTAACTTTTATTTTGGTAACTTAAAAAACTTAAAAAACTTAAAAAACGACATAATTGAATTGTTTTTAATATTTGTTATGGATCGAAGGAAAATGCAGTTTGATGTTTATAAACAAAATAGATGCATTTATTTCTGCATTCAAACATAAAAATACATCGATAAGATTATATTCACAACATATATTCAATCTCAGTAACATATTGCTTAAAGAAACTATTTATGTATTTTCAAGCCCTCCTCCCTATTTAAAGAGTACGATTATCAACCCTTTAAACCTTTTAACAACAGCGAGGGAAATTTCCTCGTTTTCGTATCTTAATATACAGGGTGCCCCAGGAAACAGTGAATAGTTTTAAATGTCTTCTTCCATAATTTGCGAAATTCTTTGATACCAAACAGAAAGAAAAAATGACATAAAACTTTGAAAGTGATATTAAAGTAAATTGATTTATAGTAAATTATATATTATTAAAAGATTTTGTAACGAAATAAACTGAAAAAAGTATTTAATATTTAATATATATACGGAAGAAGACATTCAAAACTATTCACCAAATGTCATGTTTCGTGGGACGTACAGGGTGTCCCAATAAACATGGGAATTCAGTGACGAATTCGATATCATCTTTTTAGATAATTCTTTGATTTAGTAAAGTGATGCCTACTGAGAAAGCTGTAATCTGTAAGAGTTTCGTCTGCTATTTTCATATTTTGTTTGTTCATGTTTTGATTGCATACGGTTGTACTTAGTAAAACACGAAAATTGCAGTTTACAGCAGTAAACTTGTCCGTATTCACTGTTCATCTTGCGGAGACATTATAGGCACATCTTTACAGTCTTTTACCCTTTTCATAAAATAAACTCTAGCAGACATAATAATATTATGGCTTTTGAAATTAGGTATTATAATGCTAATTCATAACAAAGACGATATCCAATTCGTCACTGAATTCCTATGTTTTTTGGGACACCCTGTATGTTAAAATCTGACAATATTTCTCATTGTTTCTAGAAAATAGTTCTGTAAGTGACTAAAAAAGAAAAACTAGAATTGAAAATAGTAAATTATTAGAGAGAAAAAGTAGGATATCTCACTTATTCTTAATCAGGCAAAAACTTTTATACCATTGAAAAACGGATATGCCACTTTGGACTTTAAATGTAAAGTTACTTGAAATGACATGTACACAATGCAGTTTCTTTTGTTATTGAAAATTTTTTAATTTTTAATTTTCTAAATTGAGTAAATTTAATACAGAAAATTCTAATTTGATTATCCTTGTCATCATTTATCTTCTTCTTCCTTTATTTATCTTCCTTCTGTTGAATGTCCCCTAATTTTAATAATTAAAAAAAAAAAAATTATTTTGGACACTCACTCTGCCAGATTATGCGGACTTGTTTTGTTCTTTAGTTTGCATATTTATAATACCCTGACCAGGAATGTTTAACCTTGCAGGTTGAGCAAGTGTACAGGGTGAGTGCAGAGGGTGGGTGCAGAGGGTGGTTAGGGGGTTTAGGGAATTGTTCCAAATTTAGTTTGTACTTTGTGTCCAAATCATTACAGTCTCTACAAATTCTCCTTTAAAGCAAATTGACTTTAGTCTGTTCGTCTCACAACAAAAATTACATTCAACCTAGGAATACAGAGTTCCATAGAAATACTTTTGCAATAGACCTTTGGTTGTACAATTTTTACAAGAAGCTGTATTCATTACACTCTAGTATGCCGAGTCCATTAGCGCCTGATCCAATCAGGGTTCAGTCATGTGTTTGTTGTCTATTCTGAACCAATAGAAACAGTATGGTGGTAACATCTATCTTTCTATCTATCTCATTATCCAATCAGAGTTATGACTCCTTCAATCGGCGCTATCAGTAAATGGAAATATTTACTTCTACTGAAACTATAGTGGTTACTTGTTACTATATTTTGAAAAAGTGAATTTGTACTGGTAATGTTTTGAAGATATTCAATACATTAACTTGTACAATGTAAATGCACCTGTCCCATTGCTACCCAAAAATATTTGTATATTCGGAATGGGCAAGTTTTTAAATCAGAAACATACAATTTTTTTTACACTTTCGTTATGTCCCATAAATCCCAAATTAGATCTCTGCACGAGATGTGATGTGGGACATCCTGTGCTCGAATAATGAATAATGAATAATGAATAATGAATAATGAATAAGAAATAATGAATCTTTCTTTAAAATCCTTGAAAAAAAATATAAAATGAGGGAAACTACCGAAAGTTAAATACCCTTTATCCCAATAATAGAATTATCAAACAAAATGAAAAAGGAAAATTGTCTGAATGCTTCATCTAGTGAACACTAATCAACCTTTCAAAAGATAAGAATCATTTAGAACAATTCTTTTCAAGAATTGCCAGTCTCAGCACTTTCTTTTACACATGTAGTATAGATACATGTAGTATAGATACATGTAGTATAGATACATGTAGTATAGATACATGTAGTATAGATACATGTAGTATAGATACATGGGCAATTAACACATGTAGTATAGATACATGTAGTATAGATACATGGGCAATTAACACATGTAGTATAGATACAGGGGCAATTAACACATGTAGTATAGATACAGGGGCAATTAACACATGTAGTATAGATACAGGGGCAATGTTTAAAAACATTTAATTCGCAAATTGCAAGGGATTCTGTTTTGTCCCTTTAATAGATTAATGTAAAACCCAGTAAAGAGGTTTAAGGAAAAGCTATAATAAAAGGTTTTAAGAAACTTGTAAGATCTCTAATTTTCTCTTTCACCGTATTACAGCGTGACACTAAACAGCCGTCCTACTCTGCAGTAGAAAATAGAACTATCTGACCCACGTAGAGATAGTACCAACCCTTTAAAAGAACTATGTCTTTGTGTAGTCCTTTATCTTTGCAACCTGAGCTGAAAACTTTAGAATGGGATATCTTTAATCCCGATCGTTTAATCTTATAGTATCCAATGTACACACTACTGTTTAAAAGTTACGTTTGATAACAATTACAAATAGAGGATAAAGCTCCTGATATCAACCATTCTAATGCTTTCTGAGCTGTTAACTTTATAATTGGATACCCTTAATCCAGATCGATTATTCAGAATATCCCATGTGGACACTTTTAATTTCCTGCCTAATAAGGTCTTTTCTCTCTTTTTAAATATCCTTATCATATTTCGACCAATCAGAGTTTCCTCATAAAATGGCGCGCAAAATCTCAAATTTCCAGGCTGACGATTGGCCGTTCGAGAATTTTATACTATTTTCTGGATACAAAAAAAAATTTAATCTTGAGATAACCAAAAATAGGGGATCAAAGCTTTGATCTAAATATCCACAATTCTAAAGTTTTCAGCTCTGATGGTGTGCACCTTTGATATTTCAAATTATCAAATTATTTAATCTAAAGGAATTTATAGTTTGTTTTATTCATAAAATAAACTGTTTTCTTACTTAATTATGTTTTATTACTTAATTTTTTTTTCTAAAAAAAGAAAAATCTTTGAATTATTGACATCAAATATATCAAAGATATCTTTTTCTATAAGATCGTAAAAACTACATAAATTATAAAATCCTTCTGCAGTGCACTAGACTCATCATTTACCAGAAATCAAAGGATTTGGAAATACAATAACAAAATTTCCTTTTTACTGAATTTATTTAAAAGTTTTGTGTTATATTTATTTATTAAAAGTTAGCCATCATGTTGTCCTAAAATAATACTATTTTGATCTTATAACTAATAAATATGTGTGTAGTACATATATTTGGTTCCTTATGTACTCTATATATAAATAAATATGTGTGTAGTACATATATTTGGTTCCTTATGTACTCTATATATAAATAAATATGTGTTTAGTACATATATTTGGTTCCTTATCGGGTCCTTTTTAACTCTATAAAGACTGAAGGTATGAATATATGCATAGCCAGGGGGGAGAGCGTCCCACGCCCCCCATACAGAATTGGTACATGGTTGAAATGCATGTTCATAGCCCAATTTTTCAAGGCTAGCTCATTGAGTAAAATTAGACCGATAACTTTAATAGTTTTTGTGATAAGGAGGGTAAAAAAGTTTTAAAAAATAATTTTTTTTTGTTTTAAACAAATATCAAAGTGTGACACATGTTTCTACATCCATTTTCAAGAGCATTTTAAAAATATAGTTTTTAGGTTTTGTCAATGGGTATTTTAGATTTGTATTTTCACGGACCGGACTTGTTTGTACCCTATCCCCTACCTTGTGCATAAAAAAGTTTACAAAAAATCCTCTAAATTGCTTTTCATTAAAAGTCGTTTTAAATTTCCAATGTTTTTTAAATCTTTCCGTGGATGCTGCACACAATATTTGGCCCAGTTTTTAAATACATAGAACACTTAAGTAAACAACAAACATCCATTCTTAGAAGGAAAAACATTTTTACTTTCTTTGAAATATTGTTTCTCCTTGCTTATTAATATATTTTTTAAAACTTATAATTTTTCTTTTATTATATATAATTCGATTATGCAACCCCCCCCCCCTGACACGTATACACCACCAGCAGAGATAGGATTAACATTGACAACTGTTTCTTTCTAAAGATAATCTATTCCATGTAATATTTCTATTGTGAATAAATAAAGAAGACTGTGTGATGAATAATTCCCGCTAGTTTTCCCATGAAAAAAATCTTTTTCTAAAGAATAGAGAATCATTAAACTCATTTTCTGCCTGACAGAAATAGTTAATATAATAGACGGTCTTTATTTCATATTATTTATTTATTACCATGCTTTAGAAGCAGAAAATATAAATAGATCGGAAGTTGTAAGGTTAAAAGTTTAATTAAATATTTTCCAGTTTCTTTATCAGTTAATTAAGAGTAATTGAAAAACTAAAAAAATTTTGCATTTCCGGTTTATCAAATGTTTTCTATGGAGTGCAATGTACTCGTTTCGCAAAGAGTCCCATTAAAGAGTAAACTATTCTCGACAGGAAATTTGATATTTTGTTTAAATTTTGTGTGAGCTGGGATAAAGTTTAAAGTTTTCAAAGGTTGCAATGGAACTTAATTATCTTGTATACTCCTGTTTATAGTATATCATGCATACTAATTAGGGAATAATTAGGATGTAAGCAAAGCATACTAATTACCATCATTCTTTTCTTAATTAATAGAACAAAAGAGGCTTGTACTAGAAATTATTCCGGATATATAGTTTTATCCTGAATAAAACTACGATTGGAAATTGAGATAACTTGATCTGCTTGAATTCAAATTTATTCGAGTACAGTGTGATTCGAGTACATTGTGTAAAGGAATTGAGTCTTTGCCGGCATCCCAATATCGGAAGACCTAAGATATTTCAAACTATGAATTCTGTTAGATAAAATAAAAAGTTTGAAATATCAAAGGTTTATCCATTTAGGTTGCAAAGATAAAGTGATTAAAATATTTGAGTTTGTGGCAAAGACCTAATTCCAGTATGATATGAAAATAATAAATAAAGAAAACACCAACAAATAATTTGAAATAATGCAAATTAATCTATAAATAAATAAAAATCGTTTCATCTAGATAATCCTTTTTATATGTTGGGGAGAGAAGTTAAAGAAATAAATAATCAATTAAGTTTTTGTAAAAATCATTCTATATTATCCATATTTTATGTGAAGGAAGAACGGAGAGAGCAAAATATTAATATAGTCTTTACCTTTATTAATTTAGCAACAAAACAAAATGTGACATTTTCAGAAATATTCTCTACTAGCCTTAGAGGGCGCTTCGCGCCCATCTTCTAAATTAATTGTGAACATGTTCTCTTTCTGTATATCGTAAAACAAAACAAAAATAATTCGCGGATTTTCACTAAAAATTTCGCGGATTTTCAAAATTTTAAAAAATTTAATGACGATCGAATTTTGATGGAGACAAATATTTGAAATTTTGATGATTCATAAACCTTCCCTGGAGTCCCTAGATGTCCCACAAAAAATTTGGGCCCGATCGGTTCAGCCGTTTTGACGTTTATTGGATACAAACAAACAAACAAACAAACAAACAGACAAGCCAAATTTATATATAGATATGAAAAAGCCTTCATGCAGTGAAATCCTATAGCAACTGGCGAGTCAAAGAGAATTAAAAACTTTTTTAAGGTTTCTTGTTACTTAGGCCTGTCCTCGCTGCAGTGCTAGGTCCCCTATCCTATCCTTGCTGCAGTGCTTGGTCCCCTATCCCTTCCTTGCTGCAGTACTCGGTCTCTTATCCTGTCCTCGCTGCAGTGCTCGGTCTCCTATCCTGTCTGATCTGCAGTGATCAGTCCCCTAGCCTTTCCTTGCTGCGGTCCTTGGTCCCTTTATCCTGTCCTCGCTGCAGTGCTCGGTTCCCTAACCTGTCCTTTTTGCAGTGCTCAGTCCCCTAACCTGTCCTCGCTGTAGTGCTCGGTCCCCTAACCTGTTCTCCCTGCAGTGCTCTGTCCCCTAACCTGTTCTCGCTACAGTGCTCGGTCCCCTAACATGTCCTCGTTGTAGTGCTGGGTCCCTTAACCTGTCTTCGCTGCGCTGCAGTGCTCGGTACCCTAACTTGTACTCGCTGCAGTGCTGGGTCCCTGAACTTGTCCTCACCGTAGTGCTCGGTACCCTAACCTGTGAAGTGGTCGGTCCCATAACTTCTCCTCGCTACAGTGATCGGTCCCTTAACCTGTCCTCGCTGCAGTGCTCGGTCCCCTAACCTGTCCTAGCTGCAGCGCTCGTTCTTTTAACCTTTCCTGGCTGTAGTGCTCGGTCACCTAACATGTCCTCGCTGCAGTGTTCGGTCCTCTAACCTGTCCTCGCTGCAGTTGGTTCCCTAACCTGTCCTTGCTGCAGTGCTTGGGCCCTTAACCTGTCCTCGCTGTAATGCTCGGTCCCCTAGCAGTTTGTGGCCTAATCAACCCTAGAATAAAAAAATGGAAAGACTTTCTTTTAAAATTTTTAAAATTTGGATTACCAGGAATTATTCTTCCCCTGAGGATAACATGGCGCCCTACCCACTGGTGTGAGTCGGGCATGCAGCTAATCCGATAGGGGTCACTTGAAATTACATCAATAGTCCCTTTAAAGCTTGAAAGATTTAAAATTAAATAAAGTTTTCATGAAACTTCTAGCTGTCTAACTTTTTAACTCTTTCTGCACAGAAGCAAATATTTTACCCAATATTGCCTCACAAACAGTTTTCTTTTATTATTCTTCCAGGGGATAACAGTTTCAAACCAGAAATTGGTTAAATATATGCGCTCAATCAAAACATTTTTTTTGTTATTCTTCCAGGAGATCACAGTTTCAAACCAGACAGTCAGAACAGGTTCTTGTATCATTTTTGCAGGAGATAACTGTTTCAAACCAGACATTGGGAAAACAAAATTGTTTTTTTAACAAAGAGAATGAAAGTAATAATTCTTTTTCAGAAACTCAAATTTTCTAGTCCCTATATCTTTGCAAGTTGATGATGTACACTTCAGATAAAAAAATCTAAGTTTGTGACAAAGGTTCAATATTTTTACATGAATAACTTTATCATATCACATGTCCTAACCTTTGTCATTTTTAAAGGACTCCGTGCTTCAAAACTGTAGAGGCTGGTCAGTGATCAAGCATAAATGAGATCTATGGTGTCAACCCTTTGAATCCAGAGATGGAATTAAAAGAATTTGAGCCGCGGTTTAAATCCGCCAAAACCCGGTTTAAATTAAGCGCCGGTTCAAATCTTGAAACATTTGATACAATTTTAAGTGGAACAAACCATATTGAAACCGCGGCTTAAATTTAAACCGCCGCTCAAATTCTTTAAATTCGGCCACAGGATTCTTATATTTCCCCGCTTTCTCGTTTTCATAAAGTGATGTTTTTATTCATATTTTCATGGTTCATGATGGACTAGATTCTAGTTTCAAGGCTCAACCTTGATCACACTTCATTAACTCTCTAAGATCTAAAGAAGAAAGTTTTAAGATAATAAATTCTTTAAAGCCTTCAAAGGCAGTCTGCTGGAGATAAGTAAAGCCCGCACTCAGAAAATATCTTTTTAATATCTATTTCGTAAAAGTTAGGATTAGAGGGGTTGTTTTATTTTTATTGCGGTATAGATTGCAAGGCCTAAGGACAAAAGTTAAAATTGAATAATCCTTTAACAAATATTAACCGAAGAAATAGTGGGTTTTAGTGAAGACTGAATAAATAATATAAAAAGTTCTCATATTATATAAATAATATAAATACTGTACTGTACTGTACTGTACTGTACTGTACTGTACTGTACTGTACTGTACTGTACTGTACTGTACTGTACTTTACTGTACTGTACTGTACTGTACTGTACTGTACTGTACTGTACTGTACTGTACTGTACTGTAATGTACTGTACTGTACTGTACTGTACTGTACTGTACTGTACTGTACTGTACTGTACTGTACTGTAATGTACTGTACTGTGCTCTACTAAACTCTTTTGTTTTACTGTACTATATTGTACTGTTTTACTGTACTATACTGTACTGTTTTACTGTACTATGCTGTACTGTTGTTCTGTAGTATACTGCACTGTTTTACTATACTATATGTACTGTTTTACAGTACTGTTAATATTTGCGGTATTGGTATTTCATTTCTATGCATGTATTATGTGTTGCTTTACATTTAAAACTGATTTTAAAAAAAAACTAATTTTAAAACTTTATTGCTTGATATAAATTACGCGAATAATTATTCACAAAAATAAAAAATGTCACCTGAAAACACAATACAATATTTGAATTAATCCCACATCCTATAATCGAATTGTTGAAAACCCATATCTTCATATTTCTGTTTACATCAACAAAATACATTTAAATAATTTAAAATCTAGTAGAGGGGAAGAAAGCAGTTCACATCAATACGTACAAGGCCAGGATTAAATAATACAAGGCCTTTTTTCTTGTACTCCATTTTAAAAATCCTTTCACGCCTTTTCTACTAAAATCCTAGAGAAAATTATTACCTTTGTTTGTAAACACAAACAATAATGAATATATTTGTCCGTTAAAATAATTTTCGACATTTTTCCCAAGAAGATTTTGCAAGAAACAGAATTTTATTGTTAAAATTGGACTGAAAATCTGACGTGTCTAGCGATCGATTCCAACCAAAAAAGCAAACCTAGAATTGATTCTCCCAATTTTAGATACAAATAAATATAAACATGGAAGAAACAAAATTTAAATACTTAAATAAATTAAAAAATAAGAACATCCAACGGTAAATATGCTGCGTTCATTTATTTTCCTGAAAAAATTGAATTGAAAATCTAATCGCAATTTGTCTTATTTGTGCCTAGCTATCGATACCAACCAAAAATACCAACGTAGAATTGATTTTTCCAATCTCAGATGATAATAAGGCTAAATATGAAAAAAAAATTTACATACATAAAAAAGATAAGAAATACTGCAATTTTCCTGAAATTTTCTAGTTTATCTGGACTCTGGTTTATATTTATCTTATATCCAATAAAGGATGCACTTCGTCCATATTTGTTTAGGTAAGTATCTTTCTTATTTTCTACCTTCTGCAAACAACGGAAATTGGTGCGAAATATAAAATAATCAATCGTACGTTGCCTCTTCCAAATCATAGAGTTATATTTTCTTGGTGCATGTTTTATGTGTAAGGGAAACTATATTTGAATTTGATTTCTACTATTTTATTATCTTAAATTCGGAAAAAGACTTGTCTACATATACATTATACATGTGTGAGGTGCTGGATCAGAAGAACATGACTATTAAATTGTAAACAGTAAAAAGTGTAAATTAAGGCCGTAAAATGTGTTGCAGTAAGGATGGCTATTGGCCAAGCCTGGGCTTGAAAATTACTATTTATATCACACTAAACTCAACAGAAGGAGAAGGTCAAATTAATCCGACATAAAAGGCATGACTTTGTGACCTCGTACCTACTCTATACAATTTACTTTAGTTGGACGTGATACGTACAATTTACTTTAGTTTGACGTGACATGTACAATTTACTTTAGTTACAATTTACTTTAGTTTGACGTGACATGTACAATTTACTTTAGTTTGACGTGACATGTACAATTTACTTTAGTTGGACGTGACATGTACAATTTATTTTAGTTTGACGTGTCATGTACAATTTACTTTAGTTTGACGTGACATGTACAATTTACTTTACTTGTTATTATGTTGTGCCAATACTTCACAGTGAATCCTTATACCCCTCTTTCTTGGCTATAATCTTCTTGATGTAGAATGTACTATCCTGTATAGGCTAGATTATAGTGTTATTACTCTGGAAATTATATCCACTGGTTCGAGACACCAAACACATGATTAAACCCTGATTGGATCAGGCGATAATGGAAGCATAACGTACGGCGATATAGATGTATGTTGTATAATGTATATGTAAATTGTAAATTTAGATTCACATGTTACTTATGTTACCTGAGGGCGAATTTAAAGAATTTGAGCCACGGCTAAAATATGGTTGGTTCCACTTAAAATTGTATCAAATGTTTCAAGATTTAAGCCGGCGCTCAATTTATACCAGGTTTTGGCGGATTTAAGACGCGGCTCAAATTCTTTAAATTCGGCCTCTGAAGCAGACCAAACGGTAACACTTAAATAAAATAAAATTGTTACATTATTAATCTTTTGTAACATAAGATAGTTGCCCTTTGAATACTATTTAAAGATTTTATCTTTGATCCTCTGTTTGTTTGTTTGTCTGCACGTTTGCATCCAATAAACGTCAAAATCCGCGAAAAAAAGGCTAGTATTGTATATAAATCGTTGTGGAAGACGATGCCTGGACGCCTTAAACAAGTTCCAAAAGATTCAACGGAATGAGATAGAACGGATACGGGGCATTGTACTGACGGACAGTCTAACATGTGTGATATTGATATAGACTCATGTTCTGAACCCTCTAGTAATAAGTTATAAGAAATATAGATACTGGAAGTACTTTATGCGTTTTTATTAGAGTCTGACCCACGCCCTCTATATTGGTGACCCCCAACTTTGAACATACAGTTAAATGCTATCCAGTTTCGTGATTTTCTTAAACTTTGAACATTAAGTGATACATCCGAGCATCATGACGGACCAGAAAGAAACTCCAACCGGGTACATCGCCAAAGTCTTCGTCAAGCTCCCGGATTTTTGGACAGAGGACCCCGACTTGTGGTTCCTTTATGCAGAGGCTGCCTTCAGAAACATCCAAATCACACAACTACTCCCAGAGCTAATGAGCTACACAGCTACTCCCGGAGCTAATCAGCTACACTGCTACTCCTGGAGCTAATCAGCTATAGAGCTATTCCCGGAGCTAATGAGCTAAACAGCTACTCCCGGAGCTAATAAGCTATACAGATACTCCCGGAGCTAATCATCTACACAGCTACTCCAGAAGCTAATCAGCTACACAGCTACTCCTGGAGCTAATAAGCTAAACCTCAGCTACTCCTGGAGCTAATAAGCTAAACCTCAGCTACTCCTGGAGCTAATAAGCTAAACCTGGGCTACTCCTGGAGCTAATAAGCTAGACCTCAGCTACTCCGCTAATAAGCTAAACCTCAGCTACTCCTGGAGCTAATAAACTAAACCTCGGCTACTCCTGGAGCTAATAAGCTAGACCTCAGCTACTCCTCGAGCTATAAAGCTAAACCTCCGCTACTCCTGGAGCTAATAAGCTAAACCTCAGCTACTCCTGGAGCTAATAAGCTAAATCTTGGCTACCCCTGGAGCTAATAAGCTAAACCTCAGCTACTCCTGGAGCTAATAAGCTAAACCTCGGCTACTCCTGGGGCTAATAAGCTAAACCTCGGCTACTCCTGGGGCTAATAAGCTAAACCTCAGCTACTCCTGGAGCTAATAAACTAAACCTCGGCTACTCCTGGGGCTAATAAGCTAAACCTTAGCTACTCCTGGAGCTAACAAGCTATACCTCGGCTACTCCTGGAGCTGCAAATGTAGTGGCTGACAATCTCCCTGTCCCCCTCCAGCATCTCCTCTTGCTCTGAAATATCCTCCCGCTCCACAACTGCCTCCTTCCCCTGGGGTTAAGGTGTCTGAGGTGTCTGAGATGTCAGTTTCAACAATTCCATCACCTTTTCCAACTTCTTCAGTGATTAATTTTTCAGAATTAGCTAAAGAACAACTGTCCTGCCCTGATGTACTCCGCCTTAAGGTTTCCCTTACCCTCCGCCTTGCCACTGTTCCAGTTCAGGATGGTTCTCTTCGAGAGAGTGACAGCAACTATCAAGAATGTCAAAAATAGGAATTTTCCAAATGCCTGGGTATCTGGGAAATTCCTTTTTTTGACATTTTTGATAATTGCTGTCACTCCCTCTTCTCTTCTGCTCCCTACTCAATATCAAGCACAAGATCCCCCAACCGATCTGTTCTATGAAAACCTTAAAAATTCGATGTCTGGTTTTCAACCTGTTCCGCCTCGTCATAATATTCCTGCATGGACATGTTGCTCCTCTAGCTCCACTCTACGAAGGTGCTCACAAGGTTTTATCCCACTCCCTTAAAACCTTTCAGCTCCAAGTTGGCAAGAGAGTAGAAGTGGTTTCAGTTCAACGCCTCAAACCAGCTTTCACGGCAGATTATGAGGCTCCAGAAGCACCTCCACGCCGTGGCAGACCCCCACGCCAACCTCCTACAGTTCCTCTTGATCCCCCAAGATGTAGAGGACGACCTCCAAAAGTTATTACAGAATCCTCCACCGTTACTCCACCAAAGAGGAAGAAAGTGACATTTAAACTCAATGAGTCAAACCAAAGATTTTAAACCAGAGTGCTTCATCATTTTTTTATCGCTAGCCTCTGCCTCCAGCCTCCGGCCTCTCCGCTGGGGGGGGGGGGGTAATGTGGAAGACGATGCCTGGCCGCCTTAAACAAGTTCCACAAGATTCAACGGAATGAGATAGAACGGATACGGGGCATTGTACTGACGGACAGTCTAACACGTGTGAAATTGATATAGACTCATGTTCTGAACCCTCTAGTAATAAGTTATAAGAAATATAGATACTGGAAGTACTTTATGTGTTTTTATTGGAGTCTGACCACGTCCTCTATATCGTAGTAAATATTTAGTATTTATAAATATAACTATATATATATATATATATGTATATGCTTATATATTTGTTTGCTATAACTGGCAAAACGGCTGGACCAAATTGGCTGAATATTTTTTCAAAAGCTGAATAATTGTTGAGTCATTTTTGAATTTTCACGGACAACGCCGGGAATACTTTTATAAACCTTGGCATCGCCGGTTGCTCGAGCTGGTACCCAATAATCTTGTTAGAACTCATGTTCCATATTTTTCTTATTTTCTGAGAATGACAAGGCTGATGCTTTCTTTCACTTCTTAATCAAATATGGGAAAACTAATAAAAACATGAAAGTCTGAGTTCTTGCAGTCTAGGAGCATTTCGTCTTGTTATAGGGAAAACAAGAAAGCATAATACAATTATTAAATTGACACCATAGACAACAAACATATTGTTTTTAAACTTGACTGGTTCTTGTTCTAACAAGAAAAACTTTGCCATAAAATAAAGACTTGCAAAACAGAATTAAGCTTCCAATGAAACGTAAAATATTTGTTAATACAAATTTAATTTCTAAAAGTAAAGGGGGGGAGCCTTTTTTCTAGTGTGGGGGGGAGGGGTGAGAGGCAGATGTCCCCAACCCTTCTGTGACTTGCAATCAACGATTGTAAGCAAGCTTTTATCTCGACACCCTCATCAATCATATTTGATGATTAAAAGTTTAAATGAATTAAAATGAGCTAAGTAAAGATTATTTAATGAACACGATCATTAATTCAAGTTCATTAAGATATATATACTATATATATTTCATTATACAACGATTTTCATTGAATCCCACTCGTCTAAAATCCTATCTATGCAGATCCATGTTAAAACCAGCGCTTTACAAAGGAATTTCATATTTACTTCAGAAGATTTACAATCAATGGAAATTAAACTCCTGCGGGATTCAATGATAAACCCAATCTAATTTTTATGAGAGTAAATCATACATTACGCCTAAAAAGTCTCAATCAAACTTTATCCTTGAGTTATAAATAAATGAGATTTTAAAATATATATTTCGTAAATATTGCAGATTTTCAAGAGAAAAATGATGTTCTAAGGTATTTAATAAATCGAATGAATTGAATGCAAACTGCCCCCCTTTGTGCTATTCTCAAGATATTTTGATTATTTTGATCGGAATTTTATTGAGATCTCTATCTTGTGATATTAGTTCTGCAGATATGGTAAAATATATATGGATATGGTGGAATCTACAGATATTATCCAAATCCTTGGGATATAATCCGATTATATGTATTATCGTAAGATGTGAAATCAAAAAATTTAAATACGTTTTGAATACATTTTTGCGGAGACATGTACCTGAAATATGTAACTTATATACTTAAAGGGACTGTGGAGGAAAAATGAAAGGGGGAATAGCTGACACCTAAGCATTAAAGGAAAAATTTATATATTTAAATTTTGTATAAAAATCATGGGTTCAAACAGATCATATTCAAATACGCAACCAATCTGAAAACGACGATATCCCAGAGGAGACTAAGAAACTTAGGTTTGTTCCTATTATAAATTTACAATTTTAATTTTGCATTTTAATAAATATAATTGATTAATTTATCTATACTTCCGTATCACATGACCAGAACTCCCACCAATGGCAGTACAGCATTGTTGTCACATGTCTCCGTCTGTATCACATGACCAGTACACTGCACTGCCATTGGTGGGAGTTCTGTCAGTTGGTGGGACGTATAAATAATATTATCAATTTTATCTATTAAAAATGAAAATTATTAAATTTAAATAATAATAGAAGCCAACCAAAGTTTCTCAGGCTCCTGTGGGATATCGTCATTTTCAGATTGGGTGTAAATTGCTGAATATGATCTGTTCAAACCTATGATTTTTATATAAAATTTGATAAATATAAATTTTTCCTTAAATGCTTAGGTGTCAGCTATACCCTCTTTTATTTTTCCTTCACAGTCCCTTTAAGTATATAGACAGGATGACATTTTAAAAGCTTAAACCCGAGTAAAACCCGGTCTTTGCGTCTGCTTAGACCCAAGTAAAGCTCAAGTCAAGACCCAGGTTTTGGATGGCCTTGAGTTTAGTAAAAACCAACCACCTTGGGTTTTTTTCTCTCTTCAAGGCTGGGGTCTTCAGCAGCTGATGATAGTAAATTCCGAAAAAACTTTAATGTTTGTACATTTAAAATCTCTGGAATACTTCTTAAAGGCAGCTTATGGGGAGTGGGGTGGAAGGGGGGACGTCCCGCTCACCAGGAAAATTAGGAGCGCAAAAAGAGAGCAGACAACTTGTAGCCTTTTAATTTTGATTTTTAAGAATGGATTAGAAAAAATTTCTTGCGGCGCCACTTTTTCACACATTTTCCACCTTCCACCCCAAGCTTCTCATGGTTTTGACATAAAATTGGCCAAATTTAATGTGAAAATCATCAGGGGGGGGGGAGACAAATTTCTTGCAATAATCAAATTATTCCCCCACCCCTGGATAATATCATAAGCCGCACCACTCTTCCCCTTATCTTATATTATTCATTAAACCAGCTCTCATTGAAAAATAATAAAAATCTTTATTGTTTAAAGGAACGTTTTTGAATATTTCTGTTAATAATCCCGCATTCATGCAGCTCTGTGGATGGATTATTTCTTTTGTTCGTGTGAAACCTAAATATATTCTATTGTGTTCTTCTTATCAACTTATTACCTGTTCGTGTAACGCTCAGAATATATTACTGTCTACCACAGCTGGAAAACATTGGAATACAAAGACAATAATTATGGAAAAATAATATCGACGCGGCATTTTTTACTTAAACTAGCATCATGCATGATGAAAGCAAAAAAATATGATTCAAAATACACATTTATCTGGTATTTATACATCTTTTCCTGAGGTGTAAAAACTTATTTATGTAAAAATCATCATCTTAGTTTAGGAAGTACTCACAACAATTATTATTGGAGTAATAGATAGATCTATGATGATAAGGCTCTGTTTCAAATCCACGTTAGCATTTCCAAAGCATGGAAGTATTATCAATTTCTCTTTGCAAAAACTTTGGATAGAGGCAACATTTCTACTGATAGGCAGACCTGTAACTGACAATTTTTGCAGGGGGTGGGCACACAGGATAGACAGGGGGGGGGGTAAATTCCCGCATACATAGCAAAATAAACTGCTTAATTTACCTTAAATTTGATCTCTAGGATAAGATAGGATCGATTAAGCGTGTATCAGTAGTTATGATATCAACTATTTCCTGATATTCTGTTGAATTTTTTTATCACAAAACTAAACATTTTTGTAACAATGAAGAAAAAACCCCCAAAAATGTAATTTGGGGTCAAGTTAGTTCTCTCTTATGAAATTAAACTGAATGAGTTGGATAAACTAGAAAAAGATTGCTTTATTGAATTATTAATTATGAACTTTGCCAACAAAATTTCCAATTAGTTCTCTCTTATGAAATTAAACTGAATGAGTTGGATAAACTAGAAAAAGATTGCTTTATTGAATTATTAATTATGAACTTTGCCAACAAAATTTCCAATTAGTTCTCTCTTATGAAATTAAACTGAATGAGTTGGATAAACTAGAAAAAGATTGCTTTATTGAATTATTAATTATGAACTTTGCCAACAAAATTTTCAAAACTTTAAGCCTCTGACTCCATGCCTTCCTCTTCTTTAAAAGTTTATCATAAATAAAAATCAAATAATAAAACAAAAAACTTCTTGTATTATATTCAGAGTTAAACTAGGGATGGATTTACCAAAAAATGTTTATATTTCCCCCCTCACCCTCTCCCATTGCAAATAATAACAAACAGAAAGGGCCTAGCGCTCACGACTTAATGAAATTTTCTCTTTTCTTTTCCTTCAAAAGTTTAATCTAAAATTAGCATAAGTAAACTAGATTACAATCTTTAATCTAAAAGATAAAAATTAACATGTTAATTTAGTCTAATGAACATAATTTTGAATTAATGCTGTTTCACAGCACTTTTACACTCAACTATAGGCTTTCGGTATGTACTGCCGTGTTTTGCAGTACTTTGACCGCAGAAAAAGTCGGTATTAGTGGAGGGCTGTAAGCAATATAAGCATGTAATAAATAGTCTTTAAAGGGACTGTAAAGGAAAAATGAAAGTGGGTTTAGGCTGAAACCCGAGAATCTCAGGAGTTGAACTATACCTATAAGACATCTATCTGATGTTCCTGTCTCGAGAAATTGACATAGAACTGAGTCAAAATTTTACTAAAACGTATTTATGTAAGATATACGACCGTATCACGTGACCAGAACTCCCTCCAATGGCAGTGCAGTATACGGGTCACGTGAAACAGACGGAGACACGTGACAATAATACTGAACTGCCATTGGTTGGAGTTCTGGTGACATGTTCCGGATGCATAAACAATATTATCAATTATATCTATTAAAAATTAAAAATTATTAAATTCAAATAATAATAGGAGCAAACTTGAGTTTCTCAGGCTCATCTGGGATATTGTTGTTTTCAGATTGGGTGTGTATTTGTCGAATATTGTTTAATACTACGAATCTTACACAAAATCATGCATATATACGTTTCGATATAATTTTGACAGAGTTGTATATCAATTTCTCGAGACAGGCACATCAGATAGAACTCTTATATGTCTCAATCAACTCCTGAGATTCTCAGGTTTCAGCCTATACCCCTTTAAGTTTTCCTTTACAGTTCCTTTAAGATACTGGGTATATACTTCATTAAATATATCTTGTAATCTCTGTTTATTTGTCTGATAATAACTCATGAACCCCTCCCTGAAGTCTAGACAGACTTTATACTTTGATTGAGGAACTTGGTAAAATCATGGAAATGATCTTAGCCTAGTTTAAAAATTCTAATTTGAGTAAGTTGACTTTTATTGGAAAAACTCCAGACAAAGCTGGGTTCCCAAGCTAGTTTATAATATGTTTTCAGCCTTGTATTGAAAGCATTGACATTATATCACAACATGTTTGATACCAAATAGAACTTAAAAGGTTAAAAAGTATAAAATATTAGTTTAAATAAAAAATAAATATCTGTATTCATTATTCATAGATGATCAGAAGGGTGCAGTGAAATCAAATAAATCTTTTTTTCTTTTCCTATCATCATTATTTTTCGTAAAATTCAATTTTAAGAACAATTTAGAAAAATTTTATGATTGGAAGAGATCTTGATTCCCAAATTTGGACTTTTATGTACTGCATTTTTCATGAAATTTTGATGAAAATCCAGAAAATGTAACATTGTCATTTTCTAGCTACAGAAATTTCATTTACCAAAAAATAACCAAAAATAGCGCTTTAGTGGGGTGTGATCAGTCTTTAAACTAAGATAAAGACTTTTATGTGAACAGATTATTATTCTACAACACTTGAGCTCGAAATCCATTTTAGGGATATCTTCGCTCACATATATATATATATAATTATATTTTTTTCAAAATTCCAAATTTTTTCTTCAAAATTATATTTTTGTAAACTTTCTTTTTCATGTGTTTTTGAAATTCCACAGGCAACGCCGGATACTTCAGCAAGTTAATGTATATTAAGCTTTAATCTCTCTTACCACAAGAGGAACTAGTTAAATGAGTAGAACTACTCAAGATACACAACATTAAATTTTTGACCTGAAATTGTTCAGAATCTGTTTTTGCAATAGAAAGACCGGCACTTCTGTGTGATGCATCTTGAGAGCAAGCATTGATTTCAATCTTGTGTGAAGAAAAAATTAGAATATAGAACGCTGATTGGATATAATGGACAAAGGTCTACATGTACATGTATTGCAAAGACGACGGACTACATTAATTGTGTGCAGACCAACGAATTGTTTTCAAACAAAGTGTTACATGAAATTGCATGTTTACAGCCCCCTTAATTACATGTTTACAGCCCCCTTAATTACATGTTTACAGCCCCCTTAATTACATGTTTACAGCCCCCTTAATTGATGAACAAGAACTTGATTTTTCACTTTTAATAGGTTCGAATTTTTAAAGACACAGCAAAAATCAGAGAATTTAAAAAAAACTTTAAAATACTTGTGGTCCGGACTGCAGCACATCCATGATTCATGATTGAGATAAACTCAGAGTTTGGAAAGTTTAAAACCTTTTACACACTGTCAAAAGTTTGATCTCCTTATCTTCAGAATTATGAACGCACTATTTAAGACATCAGGAATCAGGATAGAAATATTCAATTTTTAAACCGATATTTTTGAATTTGCATTTTTAAATTATTGATTTACATGAAATTCAGTTCTATTTTATTAGATAAGAGAATTTTTTTTAAAAGTTTGTTAGAAAAAATCTGTTTTGTAAAAATTCATTTTCTTTTTTTTTAAATCTTTCGGAAGAAAGAACGACTTTCAATCGTTCGTTTTTAAAAACAATCGCGCATTTTTCTCCAACATCTTCTCTTCAGGTTTTCATGAACGAACGAATTAAAAAAAAAACTTTAAAAAACGATTGTTTTATCCTAAAGGAACGATTTTATTAAACGAGCAATTTTAGCGTACACACGATCTCACTGAACGAGCAAACTGAATGAACTATCGTTTAGTTAGAAAACAAACGAAATAGATGGGAAAACCAAGTAATAATTTTTTTTCTGAACGACTGAAAATAAAGCGAACGAAATGGGTTGTAAACAAGCGATGTTTGTGAAATGGATATCAAGCTCAGTCGCTGAGAGAGTATCCCATACAAAAGTATTGATCTTAGTTTTAGCTTAAAAAATATGGGTTTGCATTAAATGTATTTAACGAAAAAGTGTTTTGTCTATAAAATCTATATAATACATTAAACAAGAAAAACTATATCCATAATAGTACTGTAATGGAAGACCCTTACTAGAATACCAAATGTAAATGTTTCTTTTAGAAGGACGGATAGTACAGGGTGTCCCAATAAAAATGGGAATATAGTGACACCTTATATACCGTCTTTGATCCATGCAGTAATCCAACTGAAACATCAAATATCGAGAACGCCTGGTCTTGAGATTTTCAAAATGTGGTCTACCATTTTTGTATCTTCAAAATTGACAAAGATATTGCAAAATTTGCACAAATTTCAATTTATTTGATAGATCAAAATTGTCTTAATTGTCTAATATCTTCGTTAATTTTTAAGATACAAGAAAGGTAGACCACTCTTTGAAAGGCTCTTCAGAAGTACAGCCTCGATTTTTATTTTCTTTGCCATGCATTAAATATCAGAAATCAAGAAATCAAGGACGACTTTCAAGTTGTCTCTCAGTTCCCATGTTTATTGGAACACCCTGTATTAAAATGATAAAAGTAATCAAAACCTATGGGCATACATTTATCTTTTTGTATGATATAATCACGAAGATTCCTTTCTTTAAATAAAGCAAGTTTTCAAACCCCTTATTTAACAAAAATAAAAATATTGAGGTTACTCGATACAATTGTCTAAAGTCACACTTGCAACCCTGTCTTCAAAAAAATTCTTTCTTATGTTAATTTTATGTGGCATTGATATAATAAAAAGTTATATGCGGAAATGAAAATAATCTGAAAGAAGAATAGAAGTGTAAAATTTGTGAATTGAATTGAATTGTGAGAGAAGGAGAGAAGGTGAAATTTGTGAATAATCTGAGAGATGGTTGAATTTGTGAATAATCTGAGAGATGGTTTAATTTGTGAATAATCTGAGAGAAGGTGAGAACGTTAAATTTGTGAATAACTTGAGAGAAGGTTGAATTTGTGAAGCATCTGAGAGAAGGAGAGAAGGTTGAATTTGTGTATAATTTGAGAGAAGGAGAGAAGGTTAAATTTATGAATAATATGAGAGAAGGAATGAAGGTTGAATTTGTGAATAATATGAGAGAAGGAGAGAAGGTTGAATTTGTGAATAATTTGAGAGAAGGAGAGAAGGTTAAATTTGTGAATAATATGAGAGAAGGAGAGAAGGTTGAATTTGTGAATAATATGAGAGAAGAAGAGAAGGTTGAATTTGTGAAGCATCTGAGAGAAGGAGAGAAGGTTGAATTTGTGAATAATTTGACAGAAGGAGAGAAGGTTAAATTTGTGAATAATATGAGAGAAGGAGAGAAGGTTGAATTTGTGAATAATATGAGAGAAGGAGAGAAATTTGAATTTGTAAATAATCTGAGAGAAGGAAATCTTGAAACCTTGATATATGGATTAGTGGTGTTCAATGCATACAAGAGGGATTTAAACAACCAAAGACTTGTTTAAGCTTAAAAGTGAAATATTTATAGGAAGTGGTTGGCAAAATCCATGGTAAGGATATTTTATTTATTTATTTATTTTTTTTTTTGGGGGGGGGTTGGTTTTGGCCTATGATGAAAAAGGGGTTTTAAAATATCCTTATTTTGACAATATTGGTTTAGAGAAAAATCCTTGTTCCCGGTTGGTTCTTTTTGGTTTTTGCAGGTAACTACGGTTTTCTGTAAGATTTTTTTATTTATTAGTCCAGAGGCCGAATTTAAAGAAATTGAGCTAAGGCCTCCGGCTGCCGCTAAAATTTAAGCCATAAAGCTGGTAGATTTTCACGTTTTGACCGGCCATAAAGCTGGTAGATTTTCACGTTTTGACCGGCCATAAAGCTGGTAGATTTTCAAGTTTTGACCGGCAATAAAGCTGGTAGATTTTCACGGTTTTACCGGCCATAAAGTTGGTATATTTTCAAGTTTTACCAGATATAAAGCTGGTAGATTTTCAAGTTTTACCGGATATAAAGCTGGTATATTTTCAAGTTTTACCGGATATAAAGCTGGTAGATTTTCACGGTTTTACCGCCCATAATCCAAACCTTTTGCTGCATTTGATTTTATGAGTTGCCCCCAAAAAATTAACCCGATCGGTTCAGCTGTTTTGACGTTTATTGGAGACAGACAAGCAAAATAATATTCATAACTAAAAAAATCATTGATAAAAATAGCTGTAATCCTAATTTCTAATAAGCTAAGATTTTTCAACAAACTCTAACGCTTTAACCTCTATATCTCAGAAACCACATGCAGTATAAACTTTGATATTTCAAACTATGAATGTCAGATTAAGTATTTTAAATTTTTCTAATTATCCATTTATGTTAATCCCTTATTTTTATCATATTCTATGCTTAAAAACTCCTTTAAACCTTCGATTTACATCAGTACAAAAGAAAATATCTGCAGATAGATCTAAACATTTAATCTTTAAGTAAACCCCAGAGAACCCCCACAACCCATCTAAAGTTTATTAAACAACTTTAAATTAAGATTAAATCTAAGAATTGCAGACTTATAAACAGTTTTAGTCTTTACACTGTAAACTGTCGTGTACAGAATACATATTACAGTTCTATAGTGTACATTGTACAGAATACATACAATAATCTTACATGTACTATGAACAGAATACATTTTACAGTTCTACAGTGTACACTGTACAGAATAAATACCACAATCTTACACGTACGCTATACAGAATACATATTACTGTTCACACTGTGTCCACTGACATAATACAGACTACAGTTTTACTATGTTTTCTGTACACTTTACAGAATACATTTTACAGTTATACAGTGTACATTGTACAGACTACATACTACAAATCTACACTGTAAGCTTTACACTTTTCTGCAAATTACAGTTCTACGCGTACACTGTGCACTGTACAGAATACAAATTCCATTCTACAGTGAACACTGTACAGCATACATATTATAGTTCTACAGTGTACACTGTACAATGCACAGAATACATTTTACAGTTCTACAGTGTACACTGTACAATGTACAATGTACAGAATACATAATACAGCTCTCACTGCACTTTACAGAATACATATTAAAGTTCTATGGTGTATTCTGTACGGAATACATACTACAATTCTGTACTGTACACTTTGCACTTTACAGTATACATTACAGTCTACAAGAACGCTTTACAGAATTTATATTATAGTTCTAAGCGTACACTGTACAGAATACATATTACAGTTCTCCAGTTCTCTGTTGTGAAATATTATTTTATTTAGTTTCTTCATATTCTCCATTTTTGTCGAATCTCTTAAATCAAAATCTACAAAATGTTAAGACCCAAAAAGGAATACATATTACAGTATACGCGTACACTGTACATAATACAAATAACATTTCTACGCGTACACTGTACAGAGTACATATTAAAGTTTAAGCGTACACTTTACAGAATTTATATTACAGTTCTACCCGTACACTGTACACTGCACAGAACACATATTACATTCTACGCGTACACTTTACAGAATACATATTACAGTTCTAGGCGTACACTGTACAGCATACAAATTACAGTTCTGGGCGAACACATTTTAGAAAAAATATTACTGTTCTAGGCGTACACTGTACAGAATACATATTACAGTCCTAACTGTACATAATACAAATAACAGCTCTACGCGAACACTGTACAGAGCACATATTAAAGTTTAAGCGTACACTTTACAGAATTTATATTACAGTTCTACCCGTACACTGTACACTAAACAGAACACATATTACATTCTACGTGTACACTTTATAGAATATATATTACAGTTCTAGGCGCACACTGTACAGCATACATATTACAGTTCTAGGCGCACACTTTATAGAATACATATTACAGTTATAGGCGTACACTTTACAGAATTAATATTACAGTTCTACGCGTACACTGTACACTGCACAGAACACATATTACATTCTACGCGTACACTTTACAGAATACATATTACAGTTCTAGGCGTACACTGTACAGCATACAAATTACAGTTCTGGGCGAACTTATTTTAGAAAACATATTACAGTTCTAGGCGCACACTGTACAGCATACATATTACAGTTCTAGACGAACACTTTTTAGAATACATATTACAGTTCTAGGCGTACACTTTTTAGAATACATGTTATAGTTCTAGGCGAACACTTTATAGAATAAATAATACAGTTCTAGGTGTACACTGTACAGCATACATATTACAGTTCTAGGCGTACACTTTTTATAATACATGTTATAGTTCTAGGCGAACACTTTATAGAATACATATTACAGTTCTAGGCATACTCTGTCCTGCATAAATATTAACTTCTAGGCGTACACTTTTTAGAATACATATTATAGTTCTAGGCGTACACTGTACAGCATACATATTATAGTTCTAGGCGAACACTTTATAGAATACATATTACAGTTCTAGGCGTACATTGTACTGCATACAAATTACAGTTCTAGGCGAACACTTTTTAGAATACATATTACAGTCCTAGGCGTACACTGTACTGCAAACATATTACAGTTCTAGGCATACACTTTTTAGAATACATATTATAGTTCTAGGCGTACACTGTACAGCATACATATTATAGTTCTAGGCGAACACTTTTTAGAATACATATTACAGTTCTAGGCGAACACTTTATAGAATGCATATTACAGTTCTAGGCGTACACTGTACTGCATACATATTACAGTACTAGGCATACAATTTTTAGAATACATATTATAGTTCCAGGCGTACACTGTACAGCATACATATAATAGTTTCAGGCAACCACTTTTTAGAATACATATTACAGTTCTAGGCGAACACTTTATAGAATACATATAACAGTTCTAGGCGTACACTGTACAGCATGCATATTACAGTTCTAGGCGAACACTTTTTAGAATACATATCATAGTTCTAGGCGTACACTGTACAGCATGCAAATTACAGTTCTAGGCGAACACATTTTAGAAAACATATTACTGTTCTACGCGTACACTGTACAGCATACAAATTACAGTTCTAGGGGAACACATTTTAGAAAACATATTACTGTTCTACGCGTACACTGTACAGAATACATATCACAGTCCTAACTGTACATAATACAAATAACAGCTCTACGCGTACACTGTACAGAGCACATATTACAGTTCTAGGAGTACACTGTACAAAATATATATTACAGTTCTACGCGTACAATGTACAGAATACATTTTAAAGTTTACTCGTACACTTTACAGAATTTATAATACAGTTCTACGCGTACACTGTACACTGCACAGAACACATATTACATTCTACGTGTACACTTTATAGAATACATATTGCAGTTCTAGGCGTACACTGTACAGCATACCTATTATAGTTCTAGGCGTACACTGTACAGCATACATATTATAGTTCTAGGCGAACACTTTTTAGAATACATATTACAGTTCATGGCGATCACTTTATAGAATACATATTACAGTTCTAGGCGTACACTGTACATCATGCATATTAAAGTTCTAGGCGAACACTTTTTAGAAAACATATTACTGTTATAGGCGTCCACTGTACAGCATACATATTACAGTTCCAGGCGAACACTTTTTAGAATACATATCATAGTTCTAGGCGTACACTGTACATCATACAGATTACAATTCTGGGCGAACACATTTTAGAAAACATATTACTGTTCTACGCGTACACTGTACAGAATAAATATTACAGTCCTAACTGTACATAATACAAATAACAGCTCTACGCGTACACTTTACAGAATACATATTACAGTTCTAGGCGTACACTGTACAGCATACATATTACAGTTCTGGGCGAACACTTTAGAGAATACATATTTCAGTTCTAGGCGTACACTGTACAGCATACATATTACAGTTCTAGGCGAACACTTTTTAGAATAAACATTGAAGTTCTAGGCGTACACTTTTTAGAATACATGTTATAGTTCTAGGCGAACACTTTTTTGAATACATATTACAGTTCTAGGCGTACACTGTACAGCATACATATTACAGTTTTAGGCGTACACTTTTTAGAATACATGTTATAGTTCTAGGCGAACACTTTATAGAATACATATTACAGTTCTAGGCGTACACTGTACTGCATACATATTAAAGTTCTAGGTGTACACTTTTTAGAATACATATTATAGTTCTAGGCGTACACTGTACAGCATACATATTATAGTTCTAGGCGAACACTTTTTAGAACACATATGATAGTTCTAGGCGTACACTGTACAGCATACAAATTACAGTTCTAAGCGAACAGATTTTAGAAAACATATTATTATTCTACGCGTACACTGTACAGAATACATAATACAGTCCTAACTGTACATAATACAAATAACAGCTCTACGCGTACACTGCACAGAACACATATTACATTCTACGTGTACACTTTATAGAATACATATTACAGTTCTAGGCGCACACTGTACAGCATACATATTACAGTTCTAGGCGCACACTTTATAGAATACACATTACAGTTCTAGGCGTACACTGTACAGCATACATATTACAGTTTTAGGCGTACACTTTACAGAATTTATATTACTGTACTACGCGTACACATTTTAGAAAACATATTACTGTTCTAGGCGTACACTGTACAGCATACATATTACAGTTCTAGGCGAACACTTTTTATAATACATATTACAGTTCTAGGCGTACATTGTACAGCATACATATTATAGTTCTAGGCGAACACTTTTTAGAATACATATTACAGTTCTAGGCGTACACTGTACAGCATACCTATAATAGTTCTAGGCGTACACTGTACAGCATACATATTACAGTTATAGGCGTACACTTTACAGAATTTATATTACTGTTCTAAGCGTACACTGCACAGAACACTTATTACATTCTACGCGTACATTTTACAGAATACATATTAAAGTTTTAGGAGTACACTGTACAGTATACATATTACAGTTCTTGGCGTACACTGTACAGCATACATATTACAGTTCTAGGCGAGCACTTTATAGAATACATGTTACAATTCTAGGCGTACACTGTACAGCATACATATTACAGTTCTAGGCGAACACTTTATAGAATACATATTACAGTTCTAGGCGTACACTGTACAGCATATATATTATAGTTCTAGGCGAACACATTTTAGAAAACATATTACTGTTCTAGGCGTACACTGTACAGCATACATATTACAGTTCTAGGCGAACACTTTTTAGAATACATATTACAGGCGTACACTTTTTAGAATACATGTTATAGTTCTAGGCGAACACTTTTTTGTACATATTACAGTTCTAGGCGTACATTGTACAGCATACATATTATAGTTCTAGGTGAACACTTTTTAGAATACATATTACAGTTCTAGGCGTACACTGTACATTATACATATTACAGTTCTAGGCGTACACTTTTTAGAATACATTTTATAGTTCTAGGCGAACACTTTATAGAATACATAATACAGTTCTAGGCGTACACTGTACTGCATACATATTACAGTTCTAGGCGTACACTTTTTAGAATACATATTATAGTGCTAGGCGTACACTGTACAGAATACATATTATAGTTCTAGGCGTACACTTTGCAGACTAAATATTAGATTTCTACATGAACACTGTAGACAGGGGCGTAGTGGAGGGGGGCGCCGATTTTTTATGTGCACCCCCCTAATGGTTGATGTGCACCCCCTTAAAAAACCCGTATTAAGAAAAAAATTTAAGTTTAAAATCTACCTGAGGACTATTAGTCATCTGACCATAATTACCAATCATACCATTATTGAGTCTAGTAGTTAAAAAAAGAGAAAAAAAAACTTTTAAGAATATATTTTTTGTTCTATTGAGTGTTGAGATCATATCAAATATATTATCACAAGATTATGACTAGATTACACTGAAGACAGTATTATTTAAATCTTTTTAACGATACCTAAATCTGTACTTTGTGGCGCTGTGTGAGAGACAAGATGGCCCAAAACATTGTTGATAAAAATTTTTCTCAAATTTCCCTATATAAATATTCCCTAACCAATATATTCGCCCGACGGATTGTGTTTGCATCTACATTATACATATTAATGATAAAGATTGTTCAATCCAGGGGTGAAAGCAATAAAAATAAAAATAAATGTTGGTAAAAAATTATGGAAAGATGCAGCTGATTTCAACCATTAAAACACGGGTTGAATATTGCATTCCATTCAAATGATTCGGCCTTAGAATTAACAACAAATAATTAAAAGATTTAATAATACTGCCTTTAAGCCTGAATACTGCCTGAATTTAAGGTTTATTTTGAACAAATTGTTTCAAGATTTCTTGATTAGAACCCTGGTCCAGGATGTCGGAGTGCATATGCATATGCATATTATGCATCCTGGTCAGGGTGTATAGCCTCCCGCTTCCCATGGTTGACCTCACCCAGGTCATCAGCCCGCTAGTGTGCTGAATGCCTGCACGGCCTACAGCTGGAAACCCCGCGAAAAAAATTCTAAATAAGATTAAGGAACAAGAAAGCATTTGAGAAATTATCATAAAATGGACAAATTGTGACATTGTCAATTGATTAAAAAATATATTTGTAAGCTTGATATATTAGGGCCTGCCTCTGGCTCTACGGGGGGATGTCTAGGGGGGCCTAAGGGGTGCATGTCCAGGAGGTGCACAGGCGTCTCCGCCCCCCCCCCTACGCCACTGTCTGTAGAGAATACGAACTACAGTTTCAAACAGTACACGTCACAGAATACATATTACAGTACAGTGCAGTACAGTACAGTATATTTGAATTGTATTTTCCTTTTTAGTATTATATGATGCGTTTTATCTAAGTTTTAAAAAGCCCTGTACACATTTTTAGAATATTATACACGTATTTTAAAAATTTCTTTTTAGTTTTGTAGAGTAGATAATGTATGTTTCAGGTCTGATTAACAATTATTGTTTTTCTTGTGAAAAAAAGTATTGGTTGGTCCATAGTCTAGTGAACAACAATAACAATACCAAAGAAAGTAAGAATAATAATTTTACAATTCTTTCCCCTATAGTTTTGCTATACATACATCACAAAAACATTTCTGGGGTTTCAAGTCAATATTTTAAGTAACACTCTTGTGAATAAATCAATCTTTGTGTTAGATCTATAGGAAATAACCTTGACATTTAAAACACGTTGACAGAATCTTATCAAAATGCTAGGTTCAAAAACAGAATTATAGGAATTGCTATAAGTATTCTGGGTAAGGGGAATGAGTCTTTGCAAACAATATTCTTATCCCTTGATCTTTGCAATCCTATGTCGGAGACCTTTGATATTTCAAACCATGCATTCTGTTGGATTAAATAATTTCTGTTTGGCATTAAATTAGGTCACAGGATTTGTATTTTGATTTGACTTTCATGACAAAGACTATTATTCCTTTGAATTTTAAATAATTAAAGAATTTTTTCGTTTTGAAAGATTAAGTAGCAAAGTTGACAAAAGAAAATATTTAATACTAGACTTTCAGACAAACAAACACAAACAAACAAACAAACACCCAGACAAGCAAAGTATATATATAGATATAAGTTTAATATTAATGGTATTCATTTTTAACAAAGACTATGTAGAAAATTAGAATTGGAAATCTGAGGACTAGCTAGTAGTTGGCTAGTAGCTACTGGAAAATCTGAGGACTAGCTAGTAGTTGGCTAGTAGCTACTGGAAAATCTGAGGACTAGCTAGTAGTTGGCTAGTAGCTACTGGAAAATATGAGGACTAGCTAGTAGTTGGCTAGTAGCTACGGGAAAATCTGAGGACTAGCTAGTAGTTGGCTAGTATAGCTTCAGGAAAATCTGAGGACTAGCTAGTAGTTGGCTAGTATAGCTACAGGAAAATCTGAGGACTAGTTAGTAGTTGGCTAGTAGCTACTGGAATATCTAAGGACTAGCTAGTAGTTGGCTAGTAGCTACTGGAAAATCTGAGGACTAGCTAGTAGTTGGCTAGTAGCTACAGGAAAATCTGAGGACTAGCTAGTAGTTGGCTAGTTGCTACTGAAAAATCTGAGGACTACCTAGTAGTTGGCTAGTTGCTACTGAAAAATCTGAGGACTAGCTAGTAGTTGGGTAGTAGCTACTGGAAAATCTGAGGACTAGCTAGTAGTTGGCTAGTTGCTACTGAAAAATCTAAGGACTAGCTAGAAGTTGGCTAGTGGCTATTGGAAAATCTGAGGACTGGCTAGTAGCTACTGGAAAATCTGAGGACTAGCTAGTAGTTGGCTAGTAGCTACTGGAAAATCTGAGGACTAGCTAGTAGTTGGCTAGTTGCTACTGAAAAATCTGAGGACTACCTAGTAGTTGGCTAGTTGCTACTGAAAAATCTGAGGACTAGCTAGTAGTTGGGTAGTAGCTACTGGAAAATCTGAGGACTAGCTAGTAGTTGGCTAGTTGCTACTGAAAAATCTAAGGACTAGCTAGAAGTTGGCTAGTAGCTACTGGAAAATCTGAGGACTGGCTAGTAGTTGGCTAGTAGCTACTGGAAAATGCGTTGAATAATTTTCTTGTTTCCCTGATTTGCCTTGCTTCTGGTGTTACACTAAATTATAATAACTGTTCAAGAAATAGAAAACGAAATTGAGTTAAACTCTATTAACAAGGTTAACTAAATAAATGTCTCTTTGAACTCCGGAAAATACCGAATAAAAATTGCGCAGTAATAAAAATACAAATTCACGAATCTTGTTCAATGTTACTTTGTTATATATTTCCACAACACCAGTGTTAACCGAGGTTCAATGTTATTTTGTTATATATATCCACAACACCAGTGTTAACCAAGGTTCAAAGTTATTTTGTTATATATCCACAACACCAGTGTTAACCGAGGTTCAATGCTATTTTTTATATATATCCACAACACCAGTGTTAACCAAGGTTCAATGTTATTTTGTTATATATCCACAACACCACTATTAACCAGGGTTCAAAGTTATTTTGTTATATATCCACAACACCAGTGTTAACCAAGGTTCAATGCTATTTTTTATATATATCCACAACACCAGTGGTAACCGAGGTCCAATGTTAATTTGTTATATATCCACAACACCAGTGTTAACCAAGGATCAATGTTATTTTGTTATATATCCACAACACCACTGTTAACCAAGGTTCAAAGTTATTTTGTTATATATCCACAACACCAGTGTTAACCAAGGTTCAATGTTATTTTGTTCTATATATATATCCACAACACCAGTGTTAACCAAGGTTCAATGTTACTTTGTTATATATATCCACAACACCAGTGTTAACCGAGGTTCAATGTTATTTTGTTATATATCCACGACACCAGTGTTAAATGTTAAACAAGGTTCAATGTTATTTTGTTATATATATCCACAACACCAGTGTTAACCGAGGTTCAATGTTATTTTGTTATATATCCACGACACCAGTGTTAAATGTTAAACAAGGTTCAATGTTACTTTGTTATATATATCCACAACACCAGTTTTAACCGAGGTTCAATGTTATTTTGTTATATATATCCACGACACCAGTGGTAACCAAGGTTCAATGTTATTTTGTTATATATCCACAACACCAGTGTTAACCAAGGTTCAATGTTATTTTGTTATATATCCACAACACCAAAGTTAACTAATGTTCAATGTTTTTTTGTTTTATATATCCACAACACCAGTGTTAACCGAGGTTCAATGTTATTTTGTTATATATCTACAACACCAGTGTTAACCAAGGTTCAATGTTATTTTGTTATATTCCACAACACCACTGTTAACCGAGGTTCAAAGTTCTTTTGTTATATATCCACAACACCACTGTTAACCAAGGTTCAATGTTGTTTTGTTATATATCCACAACACCACTGTTAACCAAGGTTCAATGTTATTTTGTTATATATCCACAACACCATGTGTTAACCGGGAAATAAAAACGAATAAAACTTTATTGCAGGCCACTTTTATATAAATATATTATGACAATAGTGCGGAGCATGGTACCTCACCCCCCTCCCACCCAAGGAGAGAAAAAGGAAAAATATATGCTTACAAAAATTCAGAAAACAGTTAAATAAAATTTTAAATCAATATAAAATTCTTTAAAATAAACTTAGTTTATTTGATAAACAGTGATAACCAGTGAGACTGAAGTTTTGACTTTGAATGGTCCAATGAACATGAGGCACAACAAATGTGCAGTTTAAACCGACTCATTTTATTATAACTTACTAGTAAAGCTTTTTTGCTTTGTAACAACATAAAATGCACTTTAGCACATGCATTAATGTTGTTTTCCTATTCTACAGTTTTCTCGTTATCACTGTACACTTTCCTTGTCTTATCAAAATTAAAAGATTTCGCCCTGAAAAAAATGTCAACATTAATCATTTTTGAAAATGCATTAATTTTAACAGAAAAATCCGCGGAAAGTATATTTAATGCATGAAGTACGATGCAAAATAGCGACCTGAAGAGCAAATGTTAAAAAGTAAAATTGTTAATAGAAAAGGGGGTGCAACGCGCCTTAAAAGCCTAGTAACCTAAATTCCATAATACTCCAATTTGTACGACCTTGCATAGATGAATGGGAGTGACTGATTAGCGCCATAATGCTTCAATAAAATGTATAAGTGCCTGATTACGAAATAACATTTGTTTTAATGAAAGCATTACATTCACATGAGAGCCTAACATCAGAATACACGAAAGGGGGAAATTGAAGAAAAACAATTCTTCAATGTGTAGAAAGCAGAGGGTTTTAGGTTTGAAGAGATTTGTTGGTTTTTCATCTGGAAACCCAGGCAAAATATTTACATATGAGTAGACGTCGTATCAAGTTTTTCTGAAGAAAATAAAATGAGAAAGATATTCACAGAGTTTATATTTATTTATTTCAAATGAAAGGCACTTTTTTATCAGTTCCAGCAAAAAAATCAACAATTGCAGCACCCCTGAGACCAGAGGTAATCTTGAGCGATTTGGTTGTGGTATTATACATTTTTATACATGCATACCATTACGATCCCCTGAATTTCGATTCAAATCATCTTGCATGATTATAATTTAAAGGGAACACTGAAAATGTTGAAATTTCCTTCAATTTAAACCAATTTTCTTTCTGCAAAAGTGTTCATGAATACATACACCTTGATAACCAACAAAATGCGGACTAATTGTCCTCTTTTCTATTTTGTTTAATATTTGACTACAGCTAGAGATGGGCGCCTTCGTATTTTTTCTCTTCGTTCGTTCATCATTCAAGAACGGCCATTTTCACTCGTTTTTTTTTTCAATCGTTCAAAAAATAATTGATTTTGTTCGTTTTGCATCTATACCGTTCGTTTTCTGACTGAACGATCGTCATGTAAAATAGTTCGATCAGTATAATCGTTCATTCAGAAAAATTGTTCGTTCAACAAAATAATGTATTTTCGAAAAAAAGATTTCGAAAAAATCGTTAGTTTAGTAAAAAAAAATAATGTTTTTATAAAGTGCGTTCGAAGAAATCGGTTGTGCAGTAAAAAACTATCATTTTTTGTTTGAGTTTTTTTCGTTTGTATTTAAAATACGATTATTCTCGTTCAAAAAGACGATGCCCATCTCTAACTACAGCCTGTATCCGACTGGGAAGGAAGTAGATCAAGTGTTCGAGGTCTTCTGGAATTTCACTTAACCCTATTCCCGCTGGGGGGGGGGGGTCAATTTGACCCCCCCTGTAGTTTTTTTTAAATTACTCAAAAAGTATTGGTCTGAGGCTGTTGAAATTTTCTGACTTTTCTTACATACCCAAAGCCCTCCCTTTAGGCCTAAAACCGGGCTTTAATACTAACTGCCTGAGTCCTCAGGCACACTGCCTGAATGACTGCTTTTGCCTGTAGCAAACTAAATCTTTGTTTTGACCCACTTTCACTTGTCAGATTTTGATAAAATTTAGCTTTTTGGAAAGCCTATGACATAAGGAAACGGATTGCACAAGTTTTGCGAAAAAAATTGCAAATTTTTTGCAAACAACCTGTCAAAGGAAATTTGCACATTTTTAGTTTTTCTTGATTAAAAATCAGGTTATTTAAAATTTTGCAAAAATTTTTGCATATTTGAAATGGCATGGTCAAGGGCTTTTCAAAAATGTATAATTTGTCATTTTTTGGACAAATTTTTTTTTGCAAACATTTTTACTATAAAACTGGATTTTGCGATAAAAAATTCAATTTTCGCAAATTTGCAAATTTTTTGCAGATTCTAAAAGTAGAGCACAAGAGCTTTCTAATGATGTATCATTTGTCATATTTGGACATAAAACATGGGATTTAGAGGGGGGGGGGTATCCTGGCGTATCCTGGTTTTCAAGTACCCCAGCGGAGATAGGGTTAATTAAATGCGGTGATCACTGATCAGGATTCTTTAGACGGTCGAGGTTTGACTTATTCAAGGCCTTTGATATTTCAAACTTTTTATTCTGCCCTATCAAATAATCTAAGTTTAAGATATTAAAGGTGTACACCGTCAGACTGAAACGATATAGGTATTAGAAAATCAAAGTTTGTGGAAAAACACAGTTCCTTTTCAACAGCATCCGAATCTTTAACGGAATAAAAACTGAATTACATTGTGTTTGAATACATGAACATTTAAAAAAACAGAGAAAAATGAAATTTGCCAAAATTCATGATTGGTATAAATTGAATTGAAGTAGATGGATCCAAAAACTAAAATTTCTTGTCCCAAATTTCAAAATTTCAAAATTACAAAATTTCGAAATACTTACGGGTTTGAAACCATGGGTGTAAAATGAGGCTCAGTGACAAATGATATGATATACTTACAAAATATATGATAACAAAACTTATAATTACAAAACATAAAAGTCACAAAATATAGTTAGTAGAAAGCAGTTGAAAAGTCAAAACCTATTTTCTCTAAGAGATAGTATATTCAGGACTAAAGCCGAAACCCTTTTAAGGGTTCACACCCTTTGCTAATGGTGGATGTCAAAGTCTACCTAAATCAACAAAAATGGGTTAACACCCTTTTAATAATGTTGGATAGCTAAGTCATTATAATAGAATACATTGCTACTTTTGCTGAATCAATATATATTAATAAGTTCAATAAATGCATTCCTGAAAATGAGATTTGAGCTGACTAATTATCTACTCATAAATATACAAGGAATGTTTATTCATTGGGGTTTCAATAAATACCGATCAGAAAAAACTTATTAAGAATAGAATTTTCAATTGGTTAATGTTAAATTTTCTATTGTGTTTTGTTTTTAGCTAATATAAAGCTTATATAATTTACAAAATATATAAGTTACAAAAGATATAACATAAAAGGAGAAAACTATAAGCAGTTTGTTTATTTGAACACTTCATTAAGACTATTTTTTGGTTCATTTAAACTCCTAGCTACAGCGTGCTCGGACCCCCTGCGTTGTCCTAGCCACAGCGCGCTCGGACCCCCTGCGTTGTTGTCTTATCCCAACCTAACTCTGAGATAATACATACATTTGAACTACTTTCTGGTTCATATGAACTATTTTTGTGTTTAAATACATTGCAATATGAGCTAATTAGAACATTTTATATATTTAGTGACTTATATTTTTGGTACTTTATATCTTATGTTACTTATATCATATGTAATTATATGTTTTGTTATATATTTTGTAATTATATCTTTTTTAATTATATCTTATGTTACTTATATCATATGTAATTATATGTTTTGTTATATATTTTGTAATTATATCTTTTTTAATTATATCTTTTGTTACAAAGCTCAAAATGTAGTTCAAAATCTTTAGAGGTCGGCCGAGTCAAAATTGAGAAAAATAAAAACAATTGTCGCACCCCACTTTTTAGCCCTGCAATGCATACTATCTGTATTATCTGTATTATCTGTATTATCAGACTTGTTTGTAAATAGCATAATTACTGAATGATTTAAACCTATCTCTTAAAAGGCTGATTTTTATAAAGACAGCAGAGCTAAAAGAACAAATCAGATAAATTGTAGTTTAGTTTAAACCATATCGCATGTTTTGAAATAAAAGTTCTTTTCTGAGGGGGCTTCAGTACGATTTTTTTTTTTAATTGGGCAATTATATATTTTCAACCATGGTCAATTGGACAATTAGATGTCAAAAGATCCGAGTAGAATCACTAAATTCAGAAAAGCATTAATTAAACATTATTCAATCAGGTTAATTTAAGGAAATAAATACTGAGATGGTAAAAAGCACCAGGTTGCAAGCACAAATATCCCCCCTTTTAGATTGTTAAAGAGGTAAGCATTGGTTTTTATAAAGTAACAATGACTAAAGGTGTTCAAGATTCCTAACAGAATGTATCTTTTGTATCCATGTCCGTAAAATACTGCGGCCTTTCTCCAAATTATTCTTCACGGTTGAATACAGCTCTAGGTTCTCCGCAGGGTAAAGTTTTGAAAGATTAAAATGGCTTTGAGAGAATATTACGATGGTTGAGTCCGGAGGACTGGTAGAGGATCAAGGATGGAGAGGAGATACCGGTAAAGAAATCCCGCACTTAGTCTTCAGTAATTCAACATCTTTTAACCAGGTTTCATGTGTAGAGCAGAGACGGTATTATCAAACATAATTTATATTTATGTCAACATTGGATGGTTTAGACATTTATTCATAAGAAAAATATTAATTGGATCCACAAAATATATACTAAAAAATAACTCATTCATCAATTTATAGATATAATAACGTTTTGTGAATCTTTCTAAAATTGAAAATGATGGATATAACAAAATATTATCTCAAAAAATCAACAAAAAATATAATGCGATTATACCTCTCAGTCAGGATTAATTATCATGACTAGATTGGATCAGAATACTTAAACGGACTGAAGACGTAATTTCAAGTGACCTGGCCTCCACTTATAAATAGCATACCTGATTCACAACGATACCCTTTAAACTTTAGTCTCATCATCAGGATTTGTTTAAAGTATTATCAGCCCCCGGGTGGAAGCTCATGAGTAAAAAAGAAAACGACAAAATAAAAAAAAGACTAAAAGGGCATCCTTAAAGTTTATATTTGGATTCTTTGAAAATATTTGGAACTAATTTTCTGACGGTTCATTGATAATATGATGTTCTCACTATATCATAAAAACAACAGGTTTTAAAGCAGATCTAGACTAAACCAGATAAATATATAGGACATCCATAAACTCTTAAAAAGAAAACTAAGGTAATAGTTTAAATTCACTTCTCCAGACTCAGCTAAAATTATATTTTTTAGCAGATTTGTCATAATATTTGATTCGAGATTTAATGGAATTCATTAATAATGCATTTACTTTAAAACATTTGAAATATACCTCCCACATAAACTTTACTTATACCATATATAATAATTGTTATTAACAACTGATTTTTAGTGATGATTTACAAAAGGGTATCATTTCAAAACTACATTTCAGAACAAAAAATTACTTTTGCAATAAAAACAATTTTAAATGAAATTTTTAAAGTTATAAATATGTCGAGTCTTTTAATTTTGCAAACCCTGATCCCCCCCCCCCCCCCTTGCTTTAATCACTTTTATCTAACTTGAATTAAAGTTTTATTACAGTTTGGAAATCATTAACATTTTAATCAATTGTTTTATTTTCAAAAGATAAAGTCAAATCTTCTATATTTTGTCCGTGAGAGTACTGGAAGGTTGATATTTTTTCTAGCTTATTTACTCTTCTTATAAAATTTGCAATAAGTAGTCTGGAACATACAGCCATCAAATAAATTCTTTAAACTCCAATTCCAAGAGGTTTGCTCCAAATTCAACTCTAACTCCAACGGGTTTACTCCAACTCCAACAGATTAACTCCAACTACAACAGTTTTACTCCAACTTCAACAGGTTTACTCCAACTCCTACAGGTTTGCTCCAACTCCAACAGGTTTACTCCAACTCCAAAAGGTTAACTCCAACTCTAACGGGCTTAATCCAACAAGTTTACCTTAACTCTATGAGGTTTAATCCAACTCCAACAGGTTTACTCCAACTCCAACAGGTTTGCGCCTACTCCAACAGGTTTACTCCAACTCCAAAAAGTGTACTCTGACTCCGACATGTTTACTTTAACTCTATCAGGTTAACTCCACTCCAACAGGTTTACTCCAACTCCATCGGGTTTACTCTAACTTCAACAGGTTTACTCCAACTCCAACAGGTTTACTCTAACTTCAAGATATTTATTCCAACTTCAACAGGTTTGCTCTAACTCCAACAGGTTTACTCCAACTCCAACAGGTTTACTCCAAATCCAGCAGGTTTCTCCAACTCCAACAGATTTAATCCAACTCTAACAGGTTAAATCCAACTCCAACAGGTTTACTCCAACTCCGACAGGTTTACTCCAACTACAACAGGTTTACTCCAACTCCAACAGGTTTACTCCAAATCCAACAGGTTTCTCCAACTCCAACAGATTTAATCCAACTCTAACAGGTTAAATCCAACTCCAACAGGTTTACTCCAACTCCGACAGGTTTACTCCAACTCCAACAGGTTTACTCCAACTCCAACAGGTTTACTCCAACTCCAGCAGGTTTACTCCAACTCCGACAGGTTTACTCCAGCTCCAACAGGTTTACTCAAACTCCGACAGGTTTACTCCAACTCCAACAGGTTTATTCCAACTCTAATAGGTTTACTCCAACTCCAACAGGTTAAATCCAACTCCAGCTTTGGATTTATGCTTGGTAAAGTATGCACGCTAGCTGCTTTGAAAGCAGGCATTTTCTTCATGCTCCCTAGATAACTTTCGCTTTCTTTCCCTGCAAATACTATCAGTGCTCGTCTAAACAAGGAATAGAATCGACAAATATTGTTTAGAGAAAAGTTTGTTTTGACCCTTGCACTTTCTCTATTGATCTAATTATATATTCACAAGAGACTTCTACAGTAAACACATGTATACTATAGAAAAACAAGGAAGGAAAAAAACTAAAGAATAAAAACAAATCTAAATATTCCTGAAGAACACAGTAAGAACCAGAAAACTATGGAATACATTTCGTTTATTCTGTCTGTGCGGTTCAGCTACTTCTCGCTATCTGGGCCCAAGACACATTTTTAGAATTAATTCAGTTGAAATTTACAAACTCCTCAGTGGCATTTGAAAATTAAAAGAAAAGAAAACTCCACTGTTTTCTGATTCTCACTGTATCAAAAGAAATATAGTGAGACACTGAAGATTGAAGATTGAAGATAATATTACATTCAAGTTATATTCTAATGAACATTAAACACAACAGTTGTGGGGTGAACACAAACCCATTTAACTTAGCATATTAATTTTCTAGCTACAGGTATACTTTTTTATATCACTATAATTTTGGTATAATTTTGTCTTCCTATTCCGGAATATAATGGGTCTCACTGTATGCCTACATTGTTTGAATAATGCAAATGTGTAAGGTCCAAATTTTAGAATTAATGTCCACAGGATTTAGTAGCTATAGCCACAATTTGTAACTAATTCTTAATTATTCTGAATTAAGTTTCGAATTGAATTTATCTTTAAAGCAGGCAGATACCAGAAACTTTTCAGTAGGGTTATTGCGACTATAGAGGGGTCACTATACATGTTATAAATTGAAAAATAAATACATCTTTATTCAAAACAAGAATTTTTACCCTCAAGTCACTTAATAAAATCATTCAATCTAAGATTTAAATATTTACACCCGAAGATGTTTTCTAGTAAAATTACTTGGTGAAGTGATTTTTTTCTAGTTGTCTTTGATTAGATTCAAAATGTTCACAATTGTCATAGTACAATTGGTCTTTAATTGTTTTTATGACATGTTAGATGATTTATAAAAAAAGTTTAAAGCTGTAAGCCCCCTTAAAGCCCTCTTAAAAAGATTCTTATTAAGTTATGTTCAGTCGTCTTGTCCTTTGTGGGACACCCTGTATGTAGAAGATGTTTGTCAAAAGGATATTTTCTAAGATTTTCTGAATTTTTGAGAATGAGTTTGTAAGTATTATAGATGACAAGGAATAATTGATGAATGGGTCTCATTTATTATAGTTAGAGCAGAGCTGAGCTGGGATACAGGTTTAGTAACATTGGATACAGGTTTAGTATCCTTGGACACAGGTTTAGTATCCTTGGATAAAGATTTAGTATCCTTGGATACAGGTTTAGTATCCTTGGATACAGGTTTAGCAACTTTGGATACGGGTTTAGTATCCTTGGATACAGGTATAGCATCCTTGGATACAGGTTTAGAAACTTTGGATACGGGTTTAGTAACATTGGATACAGGTTTAGTATCCTTGGATACAGGTTTAGTAACATTGGATACAGGTTTAGTATCCTTGGATAAAGATTTAGTATCCTTGGATATAGGTTTAGTTTGCTTGGATACAGGTTTAGCAACTTTGGATACGGGTTTAGTATCCTTGGATGCAGGTATAGCATCCTTGGATATAGGTTTAGCAACTTTGGATACGGGTTTAGTATCTTTGGATACAGGTTTAGTATCCTTGGATACAGGTTTAGTATCCTTGGATACAGGTTTAGTATCCTTGGATACAGGTTTAGTATCCTTGAATACAGGTTTAGTATCCTTGGTTACATGTTTAGTATCCTCGGATAATGATAATCCTTGGATATAGGTTTATCCTTGGGAACAGGCTTAGTATACTTGAATACAGGTTTAGTATCCTTGAATACAGGTTTAGTATCCTTGGATAAAATTTTACTTTCATTGGATACAGGTTTTCTATCCTTGGATACAGGTTTAGTATCCTTGAATACAGGCTTAGTATCCTTAAAAACAGGTTTAGTATCCTTGGATACAGGCTTAGTATCCTTGAAAACAGGTTTAGTATCCTTGAATACAGGTTAATATCCTTGGATACAAATTTACTATCCTTGGAAACAGGTTTGGTATCCTTGGATACAGGTTTCATATCCTTAAATACAGGTTTAGTATTCTTTGATACAGGTTTTGTATCCTTAAATACATGTTCAGTATCCTTGGATACAAGTTTACTATCCTTGGATACAGGTTAAGTATCCTTAAATACAGGTTTAGTATCCTTGAATACAGGTTCCGTTTCCTTGAATACAGGTTTAGTATTCTTTAATATAAGTTTATTATCCTTGGATACAGGTTTGCTATCCTTGGACACAAGTTTACTATCCTTGGATACAGGTTTTCTATCCTTGCATACAGGTTTATTATTCTTGGAAACAGGTTTAGTATCCTTGGATACAGGCTTAGTTTCCTTGGATATAGGTTTAGTATTCTTGGATACAATTTTACTTTCCTTGGATACAGGCTTCGTATCCTTGGATACAGGTTTAGTATTCTTGGATACAAGTTTACTATCCTTGGATTTAGATTTGCTATCCTTGGATACAGGTTTAGTATCCTTGGATACAGGCTTAGATTCTTGGATGCATGTTTAGTATCCTTGGATACAGGTTTAGTATCCTTGTATACAGGTTTAGTATCCTTGGTAACATGTTGGAATAGGTTGTTTTATTAATATCTAAGAGTATGGAGACCAAGCAATCACATGTTTGGTTTTAATTTGAAATAATTTGGTCAGAATTTGGTCCAACTATTTTGGTTTTCGTATTTGATATTTTAGCAAAATAATTTTTGGTAAATATGAAATAAATCTTATCTGTAGTGCATCAATGTATTAATTAATGATATGTTGAATATATTCATGAACAAAAACTTTCTTTAGTTCACTCCCATCTTTATTTAAAATTTATCTACGGCTGAAACTGTTTCATCGAATATGTCCAATCTTGTTTACACTAGCAAAATATTATGCATTAACTAATTATGAGCAACATTATCAATGCACAAATTTAAAATAAAACTTATTAGGTAATTAACGTTTAGTTTTTTTTTCAAAAAGTGTTGATATTGGTATCAAAAGATACATCTTGAGCCGCTAAATACCTACCATTCTTCAGTTTTTTGATATTTCAGAAAATTGGATTATTTAAGACTGAAAAATTAGTTATTTTTATACTCTGAGAAATATCTCTCCAAATTATTGAGGTTTTGATCAGTCCAAATATTTAACATATCTTGATACCCATCTTAATATATTTTGACGAAATCTTGTTGTTGTATATTTTCATTTATAAATGATTTTCACAAAAAGAAATCTGAATGATTTAGGAAATATTACATTTTTTTTTACAATCTTCTGTTAAAATTTTTAAAAGAAAAGTTTAGAACTGATGCAGTGTGAATTTGGACAATAGATGAAAAAGTGCCCCAAAGTTTCACCTCCAACTCAAACGCATTTACGCTTTTTTATGATTAGTAATGTTGATTTTCTAGTTTTGAAGTTAGGTGTAATTCAAGCAACTTTATTTTCTGTTCTTTCATGTATCCAATTATAAACATAATGGTAAAGGTTTAATCAACTCTAGTATCCAGAATACAAAATGTTAAAAAAGATCACGATTCAACAAAACTTAATATTCCCCTAATTCAACTTTTTCTTTATTATAAGGCAATAAAAACTTGGCAGGCCACAAAATAATAAAAACTTATGAATCAGGCAGTGCCTGACAATTATCTTTAAAGAATGGTTTTATTATTGTTTTTAAAACATTGATAATATTTGCTTAAGCTTTGTTAAAGTTCTATAGGACTATAATATATATACATGTCTATATATATAATACATATAAATGTATATTATCGGGAAAACTACTGAATATTGAATATTATATAAAAACTTGGAAACAATATGATATTTTATTCCTCTGTTTTCAAGCAGGTGTCTGCTTACAGGGCAATATATTTCAATTTATCAAACAAATGGTTATAAAAACAAGTAAGAAATTGATTTAGAAAAAAATTGTTATTTAAAAAAATGTTAATTTAATCCCTGAATATTGATAAAACTATGAGGCATAATACTGCAGACTGAGTTCGATATAGATTCTTGAGTTTAGTTTTCAAACCTATCTTTTCCCAGACAGAGGTCTTTTCGCAGTTTTCTCTAACAGTCTCTTACGATCTCTTACTTTTCTCTAACGATCTCTAACAGTCTCTAACGATCTTTAACGGTCTCTACTGATCTCTCACTGTCTCTAATGATCTCTCACGTTCACCAATGATCTCTTACGGTCTCTAACGATCACTCACGGTCTCTAGCGATCTCTCACGGTCTCTAATGATCTCTAACCGTCTCTAACGATCTCTCACTGTCTCTAATGATCTCTCACGTTCACCAATGATCTCTTACGGTCTCTAACGATCTCTCACGGTCTCTAACGATCTCTAACCGTCTCTAACGATCTCTAACCGTATCTAAATGTTCTCTTACAGTCTCTTTTTCATTTTTAGAGATCAAATTTTCTTTAGAAGGACTTTTTATTCACATTTTTATTAGAATTTCCATATGAATTTGATTTTATAAGCTTGAGTCATTTTTTTAGTCTATAGTTAAGCTTTGGTGCTGTTTTAATTTGTTGTTCGTTCATTTGTTTTGTTGTTTGTTTATTTGTTTGGGGTGTTTGGGTGTTTGTTTGTGTGTTTGTTTACTCGAAGTCAAAGGTGAAATTTGTCTGAATGCAAATTCAAGCCGGGAAACAATTAAGGTTTAATTAGATTTAAATTAAGCATTATTATCATATTCTACGCATAATTATAATTAACGATAATGGCTTGTTGTAACTTGTAACAATAATAAGAAAATCAGATAATAATTAAACGACCTTGTAATTTAAAATTATAATATATATCCTCTTTATCAGATTAAAGGGGATTTTTAGTTGATAATGCTTTGATTTTTAATTTTAATATATTTGCTTTTTTATTTTGCATTTGGATCGAAATTTTGGACATTTTAAACAAGAGATTCGTCCGAGAGCAAATTTTTTTGGGGGTAAGATAAACTTTAAAGGTTATTATGTGACTTTTGAAATTCCTTTTAAGTGACTTTTTAATTAAATAAGTCAGCCTGCGTAAAATATCAAAGCTGCTTTCCTTCTCCCATCCACCTCATTTAGGAAATCAGTTAATCTCCCATCTTGTTAGATTCCAAAGACTGCTTGCCTTATGCTTCTGCAGATGCTTTAAGTATTTAACTCTAAAATAGCATAAAAATGAATCATATAATCTCAGCTCTACGGGATACCAGATTTAAGTATTTAAGTATTTAACTCTAAAATAGCATAAAAATGAATCCTATAATCTCAGCTCTACGGGATACCAGATTTAAGTATTTAAGTATTTAACTCTAAAATAGCATAAAAATGAATCCTAAATCTCAGCTCTACGGGATACCAGATTTCCCAGTTGATTTCTCAGCGGGATATTTTCTGGATATTCGACAGTAAATGTAATATATATAAAGTTGTAATTTCTTTTTCCGATCATAACTCGGGAGTCCCTTGACCGAGTTGCTTGGTTCCGAGATTCTAAATTTAGAGGGTCTATACTTTTATAGGGAAACATAGCTAAAATCGTAATTTTAGACCAAGCACGGCCCGGGTTTAAACGGTACGGCGGGAGAAACTAAGAATAACCTGGGCAAAGCTGGGTTCCCAGGCTAGTATTATGTATAGGACCGACAAAACTGTGTACACTCAAATAGATTGTCAAGCACTTCTCATTACACATGTTGTTGAATCACGTCGATAGAACGAATCATAAACTTTAATATCAAACCCTAACCTGTAATCCATCTTGGAGTAACGCGTTTGAATCCTAGGCTTATTCTCAGACTAGAGTATCATTTTCCACTCTGGAATAGTCGCATACACAGATCAAAACTGAAATTTATAACTTATCATATCTTATTCATACAAATATACTAAAACTTATAATAATAAAAAATATCACATTTTTTCTTTGTCTCGAATTTTCGCCCCGGAACTTTCAACAGAAAATACCCCGGCATTTGCGCAATATGGGCGCTAGCTTACAAGGTGACTTATCAACGTACCTAAGTTGGCGTCCGAACGATGGAATACTCAATAAGGGTTTATCTCAAGCTACACATTGCATTTATCTGAAAGAGAAAAAATCCTTCAACAAAACATCAAGGCATTATCGACGACCAGAGGCCCGTCTCGTACCAAATCTTTTGATGAACTGACAAAGGATTCTCTCTCTCCCGGACCCGTATAAACTCATAACCAATAGGAGACTGACAAATCTTTTGGGCCCTGAACTATGCTGCAACGAAATCCAATAACCCTGGAATGACTCAAACTCATTCAACACATGTAGTGGTATATAATCAATTTATCATTAAAAAAAACCAGATAAATATACTAGAAGCGTATAGAGTTATTAAAGGGGTTGTTTAAACCAACTGTCCTGTTCTGTTCTTATAGGCCAACACTGTCAAAAGAAATAATGAAGTTGAGATCTAAAAGCACTGAAAATAATTCGACCTTGATAGAATTGGGGTGAGTACTAAAAATGAAGAATAATAAAGGTGGTAAAGAAAAGAATATGTTGCTAACTAAGGGTTAGACCTTTATTCTGACACATATTACATATGCCTTACCAAATAGATTCTAGTACAATAGATGGCAACGTAAAAGGAATTGAGTCTTTGCCACAAACTCTGCTTTTCTAAACCCTATATCTTTGGATTCCAATGTCGTAGACCTTAACTATTTCAAACTATGAATTCTGTTAGATCAAATAATATAAGTTTGAAATATCAAAGATTTACGACATTGGGTTCCAAAGATATAGGGATTATAAATTCAGAGTTTGTGGCAAAGACTCAATTCCTTTGTACACTCTCAGTACATAGTGATAATTTTAGAAAAAAAGTGCTTATCTTACAGTAAAATAAGGGCATTTTTATGTGTTCTTTATTTTCTGTTCATATTTTTAATTTAATCTAGGAAAACACGTCAACTAATGTGAGCAAATTTCGATTTCATTGTTATATTTGACATTTGTGACGTCGTGTATAAGGAATTGAGTCTTTGCCCCAACTATGATTTTCTAATTCGTATATCTTTGCAACCCTATGCCTTAAATCTTAGATATATCAAACTATGAATTATGATAGATCAAGTAATCTAAGTTTGAAATATCACAGGTTTACAGCATCAGGTTGCAAAGATGTAGGGATTTAAAAATTTGAGTTTGTGAAAAAGACTGAATTCCTTTGTCCATTTCTCTGTAGCCACCTATTGTACTTAATAATCTATTTGTGCTTTACATTTAGAGGATATGTACTCAGCTCTAGGTCATGTTTGGCTGCAATTTGCAGGACTGGGGTTTTAGTGTTTTTATTCCAATATGAGAGAATTGATATCCCATGTATTTTCCTGTAGTTTGAAAATCTTCTGGGATATTATTTCGCATAATTGTCTTAGGACATTATGAGAAATAATGTCCCAGAAGACTGACAAATTCTGGATTTTTTACTATAATTTTGCGGATTGAAAAGTTTTTTTTTCTCGTGTTTTTCGGTTTAAAAAGAAATAAAATTATATAAGCAACTGACTTGTGTATAATTTCGGAAATTATATTTTTGACGGGATTTTTATTTTTGACTTAATTTAGTCTGTTTGAGATTAAAATTCAAGCCTTTAAATCCCGAACGTATGTTAGGGATTTAAAGGCTTGAATTTTACCCTCACACAAACTAAATTAAGTAAAATCCCGGCAAAAATATAATTTCCCGTATTATGACACAAGGCAGTTGTTAATAGATATTATAACATTGCTTAAATAATTTTATTTAAAATAAAAATAGAAATAGAATGATACAAAAAATGACAAAAGGTTAAGTCAGTTATCTTAATTTATTTTTAATTACTTAAAATTTACCAAAGTTGTGGACCAAATGTTAAATTTAATCTGAAAGGAATCGAGTCTTTGCCACAAATTCAAATTGTTAATCCAGCCGTATCTTTCCAACCTGATGATGTTAACCCTTTTCTCAATATTTGGGGGAAAATGAATTAGCTGCACTGGCACTGCAGATGAATTGTACTTAAAGTGGGATAAACTTTAAAATTTTAAACACATTTCATCATCATTTTATAGAAATAAAGGGAACTTTGCTCACAAAAAAATAGAACTACGTATTACGTAACAACGCGGAATTTATGTTACCTAAGTTTGAGTTGCAAAACCAACATTTAGCATGATTCATGTTTCTGCAAGTGATTTTCTAACTTAAAGGAACTGTAGGCGTAATTTTAAATAATCCTCCATTTATAGAGTAGGATATCCACTATAGTTTCAGTAGAAGTAAATATTTACATTTACTGATAGCGCCGATTGTAGGATTCATAACTCTGATTGGATAATGAGATAGATAGAAAGATAGATGTTACCGCCATACTATTTCTATTGGTTCAGAATAGTAACAAACACATGACTGAACCCTGATTGGATCAGACGCTAATGGACCGGCGTACAGGAGTGATATCTTATTCACACCGATACCCTGTAAACCTTTACTTGAGCAACAATGGTGGTATGCAAAATTTATTACTTTCAATTTCGATTTTGCCTGCGGATATCAGATTTATGATAGTGAGAATATTACATTCTGGAAGAAACGGATATATCTTCCTCATTTTTAGTACTCAGATAGAGACTAAAAGGGTACTTTTGTGAATCGAAAATTTCACTCTATAAAATGAGTGTAAATTTGAGATTAAGTTTGAAGATCCTTTAAAGGGAGTGGCCGGAAATTTATGGTTATAGTTAAATTGAGAATGCAGTATTGTGGAAAATATTTTTAGGAATCATTTGAGACAAATAAGACGTTTTTAAGGTCCATATTTGGTCAGCAAGAGCGCTAATTTAATCTTTAAGATCCTCATAGATTGATCATTTTTGAGGAATGATTTGAGAATCAGTTTTAAAAAACAATATTTAATAACGACGACCAAAAATGTTGTAAAAATTCGACAGAAAACTATTAATTTGTTTAGGAACAGGTTGAGAAAATAAAAATTAACTAGTACCATATAAAATAAGAAATCTTATTTAGCTATTGGTTTCTGAAATGTCTTATTGTTCACAAACATTTTCTGTTGATTTCCTGGAATTTTTATTGAAAAGACGACATTAAAAGAATTTGAAGAAATCTGCGAACAAATTTATGAAGAATAAGAAATTCAATATATTGATGAAAAAGAAATAATAAATTCTTACATTGATTTATTGAGAAAATTTCAAATGTAGAGCTGGGCACCTTCCAACCTTTTCTAGCTGTTTTGTTCACGGTTAGTTCCAACCGTTAATAAAGAAAAATTTCAGGTAGCCATTAATTTTAAAGGTAAGACCGGGATATTTGTTTCGTTAACGGGATTTTCCTTCTTTTTTTAAAATTACCGTTAGTTAACGATCTCAATTTTATTAAGGACGTTAATAGAAAGTTTTCAAAAACTGTTAACAATCTATCAAATTATTAGCGGCATTAAAGATAAATTTGTGAACGGTTTAAGAAATCATTCCCTTTTTCAAAAACGGCAAATCCGTTTCGCTATTGATTTAAAAATTAACGGCTTTGCCGTTTGTTTACGGACTATTCCGTTAATTTTCGAAAACCTCAGTTCCATTCCGTTTTTTTTTCAAAAGCTGAAAATCTGTTTCATTATCGATTTAAAAATAATGGTTTTTGCCGTTTGTTTACGGACTCTTCCGTTAATTTTCGAAAACCTCCGTTCCGTTAACGGAACTTTGCCCAGCCCTACCCAAATGGATAATTTTGAACTTCGATTTTGTGCTCAAACTCAGTAAATATACATCATTAAAACTATTATAGTTTTAAATGAATCCTAAAAAAATTCTCCACAATACTACATACTCAGGTCAACTATACCATTCGAATGAATATTCATTGCCGTCACGCCTTAAGCCTGATTATCATTCTTTTTTAAAACATTCTTAAGAAAAAATAAAAATAAAAAAATTTAAAATTATTTTGAAGAAAATAAATGTACAGGATTTAGTATTAGGTAAGCATTATCGACTCTCCAAGTCTGAAACTACCTTTGAAGTAAAGTTCTCTAATTTTATAAAGAAAAAAAAACATCATCGGCCGGTGATAAACTTCAACGAAAAAGTTCTTGGGTAAAACTAGAAAAAAGGATTTTAATTTAAAGAAAATTGCCATGTCAAAAAATATAGAAAAAATGCTTCGTTGATTTCAAACCAAAAATTGTGTTTAAACTCCTAAACCTTGAAAAAGTACTTGTTTCTATTGGCCCTTGCTTTATTCTTAGAATAAAACCAATTTTTAATTTTTATTTTTACAATTTGACGTTTCCTAGAGGTTATAAACTCTCCAGGATACCGCCCCTGTGGTTTTATTGCGAGTTTGCACATAAAAATTAGATCTTTTTGTTTTAATTTTGAAAATAAATTGTTTTACACTGGTGACAAATTACATTGAGGGCTTGAAAACTAGTATATACTACATATATATATATATAGAATAGTTTATACTGCTGTTGAGCTGAGTAACTAAAAAAATAACTTATTTTTCTTAAACTTGTTCACAAAGTTGCACTGCAGTCTAGAGATTATTGCAAAGAAAAAATAAAATTAAACAATGCTAATTTCTTATATACATACAGTTATTTTTTTATAAAGACTTTAAACAAACATTATGTAATGGTCAGAGAGAGCAGTTTGTTTTCTATATATGGATGGGCCTAATCTGAAACCTGGATTCTGAGATCCATGAAGTTATGTCAAATTTTAATTCTATGTAAATTGTTACGGGGGCCGAATTTAATGAATTACAGAGGCGCTGAACCCGCTACCGCCGGTTCAAATTTAAATCACTGATACAAGGTAAAAATTCAGAAATTATTCGAATGAAGTAAATAATAGTATGGGACGATTTTTGTCTTTCTTCTCTCTTTTAAGATGATTTGGTTTATGCAAAACAGATTACAACAGTGACAGGTTAACCCTTTATATTCCGGTGAGTAAATTAGAAAACTGATTGTAACCAAGACTAAAAGGGTACT
>NW_019396329.1:55689-131763 GCF_000591075.1 Eurytemora carolleeae | reverse complement strand
CCAATGGCCACGATCTCTTGGGGGGGGGAGCAATAATATTTATCTATTGTACAGTTATGCAAACCATTTACCAGCTGTAAAAAATAATAAAAATGCATCTGCAGTATACACACACATCAATGCATTTATAGACATCTTAATTTGGCACCGCATTCAAACTAAATTTTGATTGAGATTTTTATTTATTTGTTTCTAATCTTGTAACCTTGTTGGAAACCTTTGTTAAATCAGCACACATTCTTTGTTTAATTTTTACTGGAATATTATTAATATCTTAACAGTCGTCTTTCTATTCAACAGTTCCACTGTAGGTTTTTTAATTGAGACAAACCTTTGGTAAAATATTTTAACTTTTCGTTAGATCTGTTTAAAAAACAGTGAAAACATTCTGGTTTTGTTCCATCTTAATTCCGTCATTTCTGTTGCAAAACGGAAATCCGGATTATATATACATTATATATATATATATATATATATTATATATATACATCATATATTTATATATACACACTAAATATATATATTTGGTTTGTCTGTTTAACCTGTTTGTTTGTATCCAATAATCGATATGACGAACACAAATATTTTATTTTGGTAATTCTAATTAATTAGGGTTCATGGCCCATCGAAATTGAAATATTTTGTCTCCGAAAAAAAGTAAATTTTTTTTTTAAAACTCCATCAAGGTATACAGAAAAGTCTACCAATATTTAAAGCTTAATCGAGTGCAAAGAAATGTTGCGGCTTGAAAAAGGTTTGGCAACAAAGAATCTTCGTGAATTTTAACCCTCTCTCTCATATACTGTGTTTGATTCCCATTCCAGGGATAAAAATTAATATTTGATTGTTGTTTTGTAACCTCAGGTCCAGTCTGCTTCCACCCTGCTCAACACAAGATAGCAAAAATAAAACTTTTCATTTTAAAATAAAAAGTTCTAAAACCAATATTTAAAAAAACAACTTTGTTTTTTTGAAAGAAGTTTGAAGTGAAAGCACTCAGAGTTCCCTATCAGACACAAATTAGTTTTAATCTTTTACATGTTGAGCATTTTACATGAAAATATAAATGTGAAGATAGATACAAAAATTCATTAATCATTATGGATTTATGCTAAACATTTTAGAGATAACATAAAAAGACAGGTTTTGCCAGAAAATCTGATTTCCTAATCTTTATATCTTTGCAACCTGATGTCTTCGACTTTTGATATTTCTTTCTATAATGAATGTTAAAGTTTTTCACCATCAAGGTTCTCGATATACTTAGGGATTTGATGTTGTGGCAAAAACTCAATTCGTTGGTCCGCAATTGTGAAAAATTGCTTTTGGTGCGAACACTAGGAACAAGTGTATTAAAATAATTGTAACCTTTGTGTACTTAACTTTATAGAGCACTCTATTTATCTAATACCTCTATTAGTGCACAATCAAAGAACTGTGCTATAAATCTACCAAACTTTCTCACGGGCAGCCGTAGTGCATTTGAATTTCCGAGCCGGGTCAACCTTTCCGGTCCCTGTTTGTACTGTAGCTTGCTCTATGGACAGGAATAGCCGGTGCAATAAGGTTATGCTTCATAGAGTTTGGATTTACTTTTACTAAAGGGGCAGATTTGCGTGTTCTATATACAAATGTTTTAATTGAATTTTGGCCACTTCTTTGCTCTTGAAAAAAATGTACGCGTACACTATCAAAAAATAACAATACAATATTTGTGTGTAGAGAGTGTAGAAGATATTTTTGAATTTGACCAGCCCAGGAGAATGAATTTTATACTAAAGAAATCTGACTGAAGTCTTGCAAACATAAAATTACAAATATAATTTAATCATTTACAACAATGGGATAAAAATTAAACAATTTTCTAATATTTTTGTTTGGAGAAAATAGATTTAAATGGGGTTGTTGCAGTAATAATTATTCTAAAAGTTTTGGCATAATAGTGTGTTTGCGCTTCTTTGCACCAGGTAACTCATGCAAACATTTCAAAACTTTAAACCCTGGAGGTAAAACTTAAATGAATAAATTGAGTTGAAATACAAAAATTTCAACATACATTTAGAATTAATTTCCTTTACAATATAGCATAAGTATATGAATTCAAATTTGCAATAGTCCTGGGATTTCCAAAATGGTGGCAACTAAAAAAGCTAAGCTTGACATAAAAAAACCTAAATGTTTTTATTCTATTTTCAGAAAAATGTGGAAATACTATCAAATATTTCAAGTTGGAATTCTTATTCAGATTCCAGGTAAGAAAACGCCTGAAGATTATTTTACATTTTATTTAGCAAAAAATCTTGAAAAATTATTAATAAATTATCCACTAACTAAAAGATATCACTTAAATTGTGCAATTTTGCGCATATATTGTATGAAAAAGTGGATGCGCTAAATTTTATACTGAATTTAGATTTGAAAATCCGGTTAAAAATGTTTGAAAACTAACTTTAACCTAAAACCATGAATTCAACTACCTATATATATTTACACTAAATGGTCCTTGAATTAAATTCAACATAAATTTACTTTTTTTTTAAATAATAAAATTCAAAATTTTGGCAAAAGTTTTTACAAAATGTTGATCAAGAAAAATATTAAAATAATATGTGTACCATGTTTTATAAAAATCTATTCAACTACAAAAGTTACACAGTTTTACTTAATAATAATATATATATTATATATATAATATAATAATAATTAATATATTCGATTTTTACTATAAATTTGAAATTCTATATTATCTACTTGTTAAAACAAATCGCACTGAAATAAACATTTAATTGTTAAGAAAAATATTATCTTCTCAAGAAAACCAATATATTTAAATCATTATTTTACAAATAAAAAGTTTAGTAAATAATGATTTTTCTGCAGTGCAGTGATCAGTACAATTTATTCAGTGGGGATAAAAGTGCCGCAGTGACAGACAAATTTTAAATTATCTTGTCACTTTCATGATACCATGATACCATGATACCATGATACCATGATAACATGATACCATGATACCATGATACCATGATACCATGACACCATGATACCATGATACCATTATATCATGATAACATGATACCATGATAACATGATACCATGACACCATGATACCATGATACCATGATACCATGATACGTTGATACCATGATACCATAAAATCATGATACCATGATTACATGATACCATAGTATCATGATAACATGATAACATGATACCATGATACCATAATACCATGATTACATGATACCATAATATCATGATAACATGATACCATGATACCATGATACCATGATTACATGATACCATAATATCATGATAACATGATAACATGATACCATGATACCATGATACCATGATATCATGATACCATGATTACATGATACCATAATGTCATGATAACATGATAACATAATACCATGATACCATGATACCATGATACCATGATACCATGATACCATGATACCATGATTCCATGATACAATAATACTATCTTAATTAATGTTATTAATGGTGTGTCCCAATCTTGGAAATAATGTGTAAATCAGATAATAATACAAAAAGATCGTTTATTATCATGTAAAATTGATGTGGGATATTTTAGTAGATATTTAGACTACGTTTCAAAATCATTAAACACATTGCAGATTGAATTTCATATTGCCCTAAAGAATGTGATTTTGGGTTTCAAATTTGTTTAAAAATTTAACTCGAAATATAAAAGATATAAGACACATTTAAAAAAAATGATTATTTATTCTGTAAAATAATAACATAAAATACTGCGTAATATAAGTAAAACAGATTGGACAACATATATTGATATTCCAGGGTTCACAGGACTGGGAGTAAATAAGTCTAGCTTGCAGGTAATAAACCATCTAACAAAGATACAATAATATTGTTGTTAATATGTATGATTTGACTAAACTATAATTTGTCCAGTTAAAGGTCTATAGTCACGCGAATTTAAAAGTTTGGCCCTCTTCACAGCAGGTTCTGACTTTCGATCACAATTTGTCCTATTACACCTTTTTTTGCCTTTGCTCTTATACACTTTTGTGTCGGCATGTACGTTTGAAATGCGAGAGCATAAAAGACAACTACGTAATTTAAAGAATTTAAGGAGACCAAACCGCGATTGAACTCAAATAGAAGAAACCGAATGCATCTCGTCCTGGTTAGTCCAGGGTGTAGTATGTTTGCAGATTGTAAAACTTTCTTTTGTCACCTAAAAGTCGGTTGGGCCCTTCAAATGAACATTTACCCTAGTTTTATTTTCCTGTGCAGTGAATGTCTATTAAAACATGTCTGTTAGGCTATATATTGTCGTTTAAGGAGTAGGAAGTAGGAAGTCGTGGTTAAATTATCTAAAAAATACAACTAACAAGTTTCTTTTCTCCATGAATATTGAATTCGGTAATATATATTTTAAGGAAGTGAAGTCTGAGAAAGAATTAAATCTCTGCAGGGATTATAAGAAAATATGATTTTAGTTTTCAACAAATTTCTTGTAAAAGGATTACGATTATGTTTTGACTTTCCCGAAACCTTCTTTAGGGTCATGTGAATTTTGAGGCCTAATCGGTTCAGACCTTTTGGTGTTCATTGGTAACAAATAGACCCAAAATACAAACTGTTGCATGATCCAAACCATTACAAGGATACCGATCTAGTGTTTACTCGTCTATTGTACCCTACAACAAAAGAAGGCAGGCAGATCCACAGTGAGACAAGAGCTCGACACATTATTTAGATTAGTGAAGAGAGTCAATGAATTAGAACCCAGTCTACCAACTAAATATGTATGTGGTAAATGCCCTACTCCATAAAGGGATCTCCAACCCGTATCTTTCCAGGTACAATTCGTCAGCTATCAAGATCAACACAGACACAAGCTCTTAATCGATCAATGCCAAACCAATGGGCACGATCTCTAACGCTATCAATATCAATTGGGAGCTTGTAACTATCAATGCCAAACCAATGGCCACAATCTCTTACGCTATCAATATCAATTGGGAGCTTGTAACTATCAATGCCAAACCAATGGCCACGATCTCTTACGCTATCAATATCAATTGGGAGCTTGTAACTATCAATGCCAAACCAATGGCCACGATCCTCAACCTGATTATCAAAACAGGGAATGATAACTCTTTCGCAGTAAACAGTTCGGAGTCTCTATATCAACTAATGTATTTCTAGATGTTAGATTAGAGTTAGGTCTTAACACCGTAATTACAAGTTATGCGCTGTTAAAGATATATAACGTAGTTTAGCAATCACAATATGGGTTTGACGGAGTTATATATTTGCGTATCTCAATTGGGTTAATCGCAATACATGATGTATTTACTAATGAGCACATTTAGCTTAGGGACAATGTACAATGTAATTTACTGTGTGGCCTCTATATTTTATTATATATATTTAGGTTGGTGAGAAGAGTCCCTGGATTAAAACCTAGTCTACCAACTATACCAACTATACATTTATGTATATATATTTAGGTTGGTGAGAAGAGTCCCTGGATTAAAACCTAGTATACCAACTATACATTTATCACCCTCAACTAAGCTCTCGTTGTATTCTGCAGTAATTTGCAGTACACTGACCGAAGATATAGTAGCGTTTAGTGGAGGGTGATATATATATATATATATATATATATATATAGGTTAGGGAGGAGAGTCCCTGGATAGAAACCTAGTCTACCAACTATATATATAGGTTAGGGAGGAGAGTCCCTGAATAGAAACCTAGTCAACCAACTATATATAGGTTGGGGAGGAGAGTCCCTGGATTAAAACCTAGTATACCAACTATATATTTATATATATATATAGGTTAGGGAGGAGAGTCCCTGGATAGAAACCCAGTCTACCAACTATAGAATGGAGCAGGGAGGAACTGCAGTTCTAAACTGTAACGTCAGGTAATTAAAGGGATCGTTCCCACATGTTAAAATATTTAAAAATTTAAATAACATTTTTTTAAAAATTTATTTCTTTTTTCATGTTTATGAAATAGATTGTGTAAGACTTTTTAAGAATGCAAATGCTGATTTAATTTTTAATTTCCTCTACTCTTGCCACACTTCTGCGACCTTCTTATGGTTTGTCCTCGTAATATCGCCTTGCATGATTTCTGACAGAAAAACTATTTTGTTCAGACGAAGCTCTGAAGGGTTGTGAATCATTCATGCCCGCTGACAAAATGTAGAGTCACCTGTACGCTTACAGTCGACGAAATTGTACAAAATGAAAATGCAAAATTGTATTTTTAAAAAACCGGCACATAACACATTTTTTTTATATTTTTTATTTGAGAGTACTGTTGGACATCTAACAAGATATAAGTGACACATGAACTGAGGATTTGCAGAAAAAGAAAATATTATTATTTTCAACAGATTTTTTATTTTTCTGAAAAGAAATAAAAATACATTTTACAATTTGCTTCAAGTACTTAGTAGAAAACCTGTAAAATCTAAAAACTTTGTTTTTTTTATTATTATTTTTTTGTTGAATCAAAGTCGCTTTGTTTCTTTTGTCCGATAGACTGTGTATTAAAATAGTATCGGGAACCAATTCTTTTAAATATTGGTTAACAATATTTTTAAGTAAAACGATAAAACTCTAAACCAAAGACCGCTGAAAATATTCAAGCAAAAAATCTTAATAAAAATGACGGGAATACTAAAGATTGTGAAAATATCTAAATTAAAACTAATCAACCAAAAACTATTTATCTATATAAATAATATAAATAATTTGCTTGTCTGTTTGGGTTTTTGTTTGTTTGTATCCAATAAACGTCAAAAGGGCTTAACTTATCAGGCCCAATTTTTTTGTGGGACCTCACAAGACCCCGGAGAGGATATATAACTGATTTTAAAAATTAAACTCTAACATAAATCGATTTCCAAAAAATTAAAAATCCACAATTTTTTTTAAAATCCGAGATTTTTTTTGCTTTTGTTTTACAATGTACTAAAAGAGAAAATGTTTACAATTGAAAGACTAGTAAAAATATTTTAATTAAGAACTTATGAACCGAAAACCATAGAAAATATCTAAATTAAAACTTATGAACTAAAAACCATCGAAAATATCAAATATGAAACTAATGAACCAAAAACTAGCTTAAAACTGAACCAAAGAACTGTAAAAATATTCGAAACGGCAAGACTGAACAAATAACTGTCAAAATAATCTAAATCTCAGACTTAACTGACTGACGACAACCGAACTAAAAACTAGAAACTAAAATGAAAAAAGTTAAATTATTACAAAAGTTTTGAAAAATTTTACTGTGAAGATATGTCTGAAGTCTGGAAAGGAATGTATGTGAAAACTTTTAAATTATGCAAATAATATTAATGCATTCAAACCCGCCCCCTCACCCCACCTTCAATCTTCAGGTCCTCTGAAGTCTGAATGATGGCTTGCATTGGCTTAGATTTTAAAGCAGAGTTTGTTTTCTCAAGTTAAAACTTAAACTAAAAAATTTATGACCGAGGATAAATTACAGCAAGAGAACAAAAATTCAAGTTAAATAAATCCAATTCAAAGTTGTTTACATTTTCCCCTAAGGCTTTTGAAGCTGCAAAAATATGTATTTTGCAATTTTGATTGCGCAGTTTTGTACAACTTAAAATCATGAAATGAATGAAAACATTCCAAAAGTAATGAAAAATAAATAATATAACATATAAATGGCACAAAAACCTTTATATCATGATACATCTGTTTTTACAGTAATTCAGTGTTTCGGAAGAAAAAATGTGCATTCATCAGTATTTGGGGATTCCAATCAAAGTTCTTTGAAAAAGGTTTATTTTCTATGATTTCAGCGAAAAATAATTTATTTATTTTGGAAACAAATTATTCAGTTGTATCTAATCATTTATTCAGTATTTTCCACTTATTTTGATAAAAATTAAAGATTACTTTAGTTCAGAAAGAGTTGTAACAGTAACGAGTATAGATATAATTATGACGACAATACGTATACTCGATATATCATTTAAAATTTGATTTGTAAAACAACATTTTTTATCTTAAAATTTTCCTAAACACCTTTACTTTTTCTAAAAGTCTTCATCCTACATAGAAAACTCTTTATTTTCCTAATTTTTTTTTTTTTTTTTGAAATCTTTACTTTTTTTTCTATTAACCGACTATTTTGTATAAATCCAAAATTGTTTAAACAATACAGCTCTATCAGATTAGTTGGTTTATTCACAGTTCTTTCATCATTTTAAATTAATGAAATTAAATTTAAACGAGTATTTAGTTTATTTGGCTGCTGATGGAGGGGAGGGGGGGTTGGGATCACGCGTTTATTTAATATTGATGGGGGATAATTAAATAATGATTTTTTACAGTTTTGTAAATATTTCCCCTATATATCCCTAAAACGTTATAAATTTATAAATTTAATTTCTAATTAAGTAATTCTAAATTAAGATGAATGGATGTTGAATACTTTCGGAAGAGAAGTACTTTAAGAAGCTTTAATACTTTGCTCTCAGTTTTACCACAGCTATTCAATACTTTTTCAACAGTAAGACACTATAGATAGACATGTATTTGCCAATAAGGGAAAAAAATAATTGACATATTTAAAAAAAAAGATGACGAGAAAAGCTCATATTGAGTTTAGAAATATTGGAGCTTCTTAAATTTTAAAGAAAATTAAAGATGGTCGAAAGGGGGGGGGGGGTGTTTAAAAAAAACTAAAATAGTCTATAACTTTTCTGATTTGTTTGAGCTACAAATAAAAATTATATATTGGAAAAGTCCCTGGAAAAAGGTTGTAGGAACACGAGTCTACATTTAAATATGAGGTAGACTTGTAAATATATCATTGAACGTGCATTGCACATCCAGACCTTTACTAAAAAGCATTTTCTAGGGAGGGGCCTAATTTATTAAATTAATAAACAAACTTGAATTTAAGAAATTAAGAATCTCACACGGTATGGATTTAAAGTATTATCAAAAAAATTGCCACAAACTCAGATTTTCTAATCATATATCTTTGCAACCAAATTTCGAAGATCTTACATATTTCAAACTATGAATTCTGTTGGGTCAAATTATCTAAGTTTGAAATATCAAAGGTTTACACCATATGGTTCCCAAGATATAGGGATTAGAAAATTTGAGTTTATGTCAAATATTTTGTAAAAATAAAATATGTCCATTAAAGAAGGAATGTGTTCAGAAACCTGGGGAGTATGATAAAAGTGTGGAGAAATGGGACCAGGGTAATCTATGTTGGTGATATTAAGGTTAGTTTAAGAACTTTTAAAAAGTTTACTCACCACAAATTATAATCTTTTATTCCTATTTCCTTGCAACCTGATGGTGTAAACCTCTGATAAATCAATTTAGACTAATTGATCTAACAAAGTGCATAGTATAAAATATAAAAGGTTTAGGACGATAATTATTACTATAGTTTAGGTTAGGATGAAATCTAGGACAGGAATTATTCCGTGCGTAAATATATTCATTGATAGTAATAATATTAATCTGAAAGAAAAGGAATGTTTCGGAATATTTTTCTAATTCTTCCCCCCCCCCCCCAAAAAAAAAAGTCTGACAGGAGGAAAATTAATATTTCTGAATTTCCAAAAGAGAATGATTAAGTTACTCGTCTTTGTCTGACTGACAGGAAGGTCCGGAACAAATTATATCAATAAAATATTTATCAACCAGGAACATTTTTTCACTTTCACAACTTTCTCACATCAATTCAATGCTCTTACATTTCTATTCTATTGATAAAAGTGTGTAGATTATATCTTAATTTGATCGTGTTGCGCTTCAGTTGGGAGTTTATGATTTTGAACAAGAAGTTGAACTAGCTACGGTTGGAAAACTACTTTTCATGTGCCGTCGAAATCAAATAGCACCACCTCTTTGGTTCCGGTTAATAGTCAACCGCATCTTAGTCACTGGTATAATCTGATCACCTCTATTTCAAATTGAGTACCATTATGGTATAAGTTGACCAACTCTGTAGTATAAGATGAATACCTCTTTGGTATTTTAGTTGATCACCTCTTTGGTATAAGTTGACCACCTTTTTAGTTTATGTTGACCACCTTCTTGGTATAAGTTAACCACCTCTATGGTATAAGTTTACCGACTCAATGGTATAAGTTGACCACCTCTATCGTATAATTTTACCACCCCTATGGTATAAGTTGACCACCTCTATCGTATAAGTTGACCACCTCTATGGTATAAGTTGACCACCTCTATGGTATAAATTTACCACCTCTATGGTATAAGTTGACCACCACTATGGTATAAGTTGACCACCTCTATGGTATAATTTGACCACCACTATGGTATAAGTTGACCACCTCTATGGTATAAGTTGACCACCACTATGGTATAAGTTGACCACCTCTATGGTATAATTTGACCACCACTATGGTATAATTTTACCCCCTCTATGGTATAAGTTGACCACCTCTAAGGTATAAGTTGACCACCTCTATGGTATAATTTGACCAGCACTATGGTATAAGTTGACCACTGTTTCGTCGAGATATGATATAAAATATCGTTAATCCCAGAAAATCTGTTCTTGATGATATAAGTCTCGTAACCTCGGTTGGACTGAACTAGATGAACGATCTCGTCATTTTACTACAATATATCACGATCCAAGTTCAAAACTATAAAATAAGATATCCGTCAGTACAATTCTAAAAATCCAAACCCTGGACCGTCGCGCAACACACAATTTATCAATCAAAAAGGTTTAGTTCTGCGTTTTGGGTAAATCATGCATACTTTAAGTAACATAAATTTAAACATAAATCATCACACTCTCACCATGTACTCCTCCGTCTCCGTCTCAATTTGGTAGCCTAGACTAAACTCCGATCCAGCTTATACCAGTTAATTCTGAAACGAATCGGACCTTGAATAACTTTCCTCCCGTCGTATCACGTATAAACGATAGATCTTCAAGTTCAAATTACACCGTAAAAAACTAAAAATATCAATAACTAAAGGACTCAAATAAATCAAAACAAAAGGTCTCGTACTAAAGCGGCGTGGATACGGATCCCTGGCCGTGTCTACCTCTGATTCACACCGCGGTAACCTTCAAATCATATCTTTGGCTTGGTTTGGCTCGGATACTCTTTCCGGTCCCTGGAATCCTTGAATCCACTAAATCTCTATGGTTTAAGTTGACCATATTTATGGTATAAGTTAAGATGGTATAAATTGACTGCCTATTTGAGTTATCTATCGAATTTACCCAGCTTGCTGATTATAGTTGACCACCTCTCGGGTTATAGTTGAAACTCTCTGGTAACAGTTTTGACCACCTCTCGGGTTATAGTTGACACTCTCTGGTAACAGTTTTGACCACCTCTCGGGTTATAGTTGACACTCTCTGGTAACAGTTTTGACCACCTCTCGGGTTATAGTTGACACTATCTGGTAACAGTTTTGACCACCTCTCTTGATAATGTTTATAGTTACCTCTCATGTTTAAATCCCGGTCGATGACTATCTCGTTACTAGTTCAACTTCTCGTAACTAGTTCAAATATACGTAACTAGCTCAACTACTTGTTTAAATAATCATAATAATAGTTCAACTACTCAGCACTAATTTAAATACTCGTAACTGTTTAACTACTTGCAATTAGTTCAACTGCTCGGCACTAGTTTAAATACTCGTCAGTAGTTAAACTTCTCTTCATTAATAAACTCCGACCTCTGTTCAGCTATAATTCGGCTCTGCATAGGCGTTATCAAATTTTAAATTTCAAGATTGCCGATTCAGGTTTACGTACGATGACTCTTGAATTCCAACTTTTCATTCGCAAACAAAGGTTTCTCCGGCATTAAAAACATTTTTCTTAACTTTTCTAAATCGTTTGATGTTGAAATTTTCATAAAAATAAAATTTCACAGCACAGAATCGAAAAAAATGGTCGATCTTTATTTGTTTACAGAATGATTAAAATAAACTTCATAAAATATTTAATTTCTTTTATTTTAGATTCGTAATGATCCTCGGATATATTTGAACACGACCAGTCTCATAATTCAAGGCAGATTTCTGAAAACAATTTACCTACTTAATAAGAAATTTTATTAATTCTCGACATTTGAAAATATCAATTTTACAAGCTTTAATTAAAAGATTAATTATAGAAAAATAAATCATTATTTATAGCAATAGATTAAACTTTAAAGGGAGTATAATAAACATAATTTCAAGTGACCTTTCATTAATAGACCGGCATTCAGAGCATTAGTCTTTGTACTTATTGAAGTTAGCTGTCTGCTTATTGAGATATCCTTATTTTTCAAGCTAAAAAGAAAATTATTTTCAATAGTGATTTCTCGCGAATTTTTCTATAGTTAAACTAAGACAATGTAGGAAATTGTCAAACTTTAACATGCCAATCTTTTAAAAGAAGGGTCACATGCGATTTCGTTTCTAGTCCCTTTAAAGAATGTTTCTAGTCCCTTTAAAGAATGTTTCTAGTCCCTTTAAAGAATGTTTCCATGGGTTTGGTTGGTAGGTGTGACTGTGTGGGATAGTGGTTGGTATTATTGCGAGCTAGAAAATGATATTGATAATCCTGTCACCCTTAAACATAATCTACAGGTTACAGGTACATACATCTCAAATATAATCTACAGGTTACAGGAAGATCTAATTTATTTGAAGTTACTAAAACGACTTTGTAATCTCGTCGCTCCACCAGTTTTTAGGCCTAAGTATAAAATAAACTTTATTTAGCTCTTAAATAAAGAGGAGAGCTATGATTAAAAACATGTAAGAACCAAATTTAACACAAGAGATATATCAATTGAACGATGCCATTTTTTCATTAAAAAAAATAATTTTGGACATATTTTTAGAATTAAAGGAACAAAAATAAAACTTTTTTGGATCACTGAAAGAACCCATCTTGCTTGAGTCAAGCAGTTTCTTCGCCCGACTCTTTTTGTGTAAATAATAAATAAGCAGAAATGTCCTGAAAATCTGATGTCGCAAAAAACTATACAAAATTATCTTCTTGTTTTTTTATATCTTTTGTCAATCTATCCTAGAGCCTCCGGCAATAGAGGACGAGGATGAACGACAGTTGACCTCTATCTCCGGGTCAACCATTAGCTTGAGTTGCCGGGCTGCAGGTCACCCTGCTCCTAACATTACCTGGAGTAAAGAAGGAAAAAGGTAAACAATTTTTGAGATCCAAAAGAAGAGGAACTAAAATTTTGTCACAAACTCAAATTTTCCCCATTTATTTGTAATCTGATGGTGTACATCTTTAACATTTTAAATTTCGACCTTTTGATCTGTTGAAATATCAAAGAGTTTCCGACATCGGACATACGAATGAAAAAAAGAGTTTGTGACAAAACTCATTTCCTTAGTTTATTTATTTGTGGTACAGATATAAACGTTACTGATTTGATGTAGTAAATAACGTCAAAAATTAAAATATTTTGAAAATTTGTTTTTCTGACGTACAGACAGGATTTGAGAAATGTTATTTGTCCAAAACTGTATTCAAGCCCGAATCTGTCAAAATTCTATGAAACATAAGATTAACATAAGAAAAGTTCCAATAAAAGGGAGTGACCGGCTATGTCAGGTAGTTGAACGAGTATGCAGTGTTGTGGAAAACTTCTTTAGGATTCATTTGAGACATACTAAATTTTTTAAAGATCTGTAAATCCCGAGTTTGAGCGCAAATTCGACGTTTAAAACTCCTTCTTTGGGGGTGGATACGTTTTCAGAATTAGTTTTTTTTAAATTATTAAATAACGACGACGACGACATTAAATGTAAAAAGTTCTTCAATAAAGTAATATGTTCCCAACCATCTAATTAGATTACAGTGTGATTTTTACTTAGTTACTTAGTAATTTAAAAAAACCGATTCTGAAAACGTATTCATCCCCAAAGGAGGAGTTTTGAACGTCTAATTTGCGCTCAAGCACAGGATTTACAGATCTTTAAAAAGTTTAATATGTCTCAAATGAATCCGAAAGAAGTTTTCCACAACACTGCATACTCAGTTTAACTACCTTACATAGCCGGTCACTCCCTTTAACCAGGAAATCAAACCTTTTTCTTTCCCCACCTTTTAAAATGAGTACGTACCCTCCCTTTAACAGTTTTTTTACAATGTAAATTCCTCCTCGACTAGATTTATTATTCCTTCTAGAAAACTTTACCAATTTGTTCTGTTCTCCCATTAAAAGTCAAGTTTTGTATTTCCTGCAAAAAAAAAAACAACCTTCGTAAAAATATTATTCCATATCACTTTATTTTACTCTTGTGTTCTTTGATATTAAATAAAAAAAAATTTACTCAAATTTGAATTTACAAAAAAAACAATATTTTTTTTAAGGAATTGAGTCTTTGTCACAAACTTTTCTAATCCCTTTATCTTTACAACCTTAGATATGTCAAACTTAGATTTTTGAACTAACAGAATTCATAGTTTGAAATATCTAAGTTTTACGACGTTGTGTTACAAAGATAAAGAGATTAGAAAAACAGAGTTTGTGGCAAAGACTTAATTCCTTTGTATTGTTAATTCGATGTTCTTTTCCTAAAAGTTATTCTTTTTTTTAATTACTCTGCGAATAAAGCAAGAACACATTTGTTAGCTTAAAGGGAGTGTTCGCGAAAAATGGAAGGGGGTATAGGCTTACGGTGAAATATAAGCGCTTTTGATCGCTACTAATCTTTCTTCTCTCTGTTTCCACTATAAGGAGAAAATTGTTAAAAAGTAAGATCAGTAGCAATCAAAAGCGCTCATTTTTCGCCGTAAGCCTATACACCCTTTCATTTTTCGCGAACACTCCTTTTAACAAAAACTAATATGATATAAACTGATGAGTAGTCCCTTTATAGTTTGATTTCCTTGAAACTGGTTCTTTAACTGTGTCCACGAACAAATCCTTTCTCTGAAATTAAATCAATTTATCAGATGGATTAAATTGCCAAGAAAAAAATATTTAAGGTCCGAGATCCTGGGTCATGGACCAGAGCTGACACTTACTCAAATAGGACAGTTTAAACAGAAATGAACGTACTTTAGATACATAAAATATATTTATATATATAGTTTTTAGCGGTTGCATTACATATACTAGCTAGCATGTATGCATATATAGAGAAAAGATATAGAGAAAATTAAACTGATAAACCGCCTTAATATTATAATAATATCTAAAAAATATAATGGCGTAGACTTTAATCTCATACTGCTTGATCAAATACTTAATATTTGAAATATAAATGGGTTACACCATTATGTTACAAAGATATAGGACTGGAAAATTATAGTTTGGGGCAAGTTCCTGTAATGAATGACAGGGAATTAATTAAAGTATGGAGGTAAACAATCTTAATGCTTAAAATAAAACCGCAATTTCCATTCTAACTATATAATATTGTAAAGGCATACACAAGGTGATTAAGCTTCTCTAGGACTCTCTTTGATGTGTTAAAACTGTTAGTCGCAAAATATATTTCAAACCTGAAACAAGGATGATTTAATTACAATGTTTCTGGAGTTACAAAATGCGAGTATTTGTTTTAACAAATGGTAAAGGATACAGTTTAAGGTTGTTGAATGAGCGGAGTAAATATTTATAAACTGATAAGTTGATACTATTGAAATAAAGTTCCGAACATTGTTTGTTGCTAGTATTATGATTGTATTTGAAAGGGTAACTTACTATTAGGTCTTAACACACTCGAAATAGAGAGGTGATTGATTTGTGACTAAAACATAATTGTCTTCTGAAAATAATTGCTTGTTTAAAAAAAAAGAAGAAAGATTGTTTTCACTTGGAATTTTAACTTATTTCACTTTAACATGAGCGGTTTTGGTACACAATCGAGTATCAGGGTTGGGGGGGTTGGGTTTGGTGTGTATGTCTCCGTCAGAGAAATAAATCCTTGGCAAACCTGTTAAAGACGACTTTCAAAGGCTCTGGGGAGTTTAAAATGAATTTGTTCAACAAATATATATAGTTGAAATATCTGTTTGTCTCTCTGTTTGTCCAATCATAACTCAGGAACCCCTCAACCGATTTGCCTCAAATTTTGATTGGGGGAGCTCTAGAGTGAGTTGAGTGAGTCGGCTTTTTTAGCAAAAATCTAGTTTCCCGATAAAATCGTTAAAGTGGGGTTAAACGGCGGGAGTAACTTTTAGTAACCTGGGAAGCGCTGGATTCCCGAGCTAGTCTATAATATAAATAAACTGTTATCCATGTACTTTACTTATCTGTCTGTCTCTTTGTTTGTTTGTATCCAATAAACGTCAAAACTGCTAAACCGATCGTGCTAAAATTTTGTGTCGGACCACACAGGAAGGATGTGGATGCCTAAAATTTCAGAGAAGGATGTGGATGCCTAAAATTTCAAAAATTAGCCTCCAACAAAATTCTATTTTCAATAAATTTTGAAAATCCACGATTTTTGTTATAAAATTTAAAAATTTAAAAAATTAAAATTTTTTTTTGTTTTTGCTTTACAATTTATACAAATAGAAAATGTTCAATTGAAATAGAAGATGGGCGTGAAGCCTAGTATAACTAGAAATATTTAAAACTCATGGGAAACAGATTGTCAACGTTAGTTTAAGTTCAACTATAAATAATTTTCAAAGCGTAACTTGTTTCTGCACTCTTTTGAAAAAGCAACATTTGGGGTTCTATAATTAAGATTTTGTTTTGTAAAGTATTGATAAAAGTCCGTAATAACCTTGATGGACCCCCGAACTTAAACATGAAGATAGAAAACTTTTGAAGGTTATAATGAGTTTAATACAACCCTGTTTTCTTGTGTTAAAATAAAATATGATAGAATATTTCCTGTTGACAGTTCTGATAAATGGAAATGTGCGAGGTAAACTTTTTAAAACTATGCAAAAAAAAATTGGGTCAGAAAATCGAGTTTATACTCTGGACCCTTTAGTAAAAACTCGATTAGTCTCCAGAGTGCAAATTCGATTAGTACTCCGGAGTGCAAACTAAATTAGTGCTCCGGAGTGCAAACTAAATTAGTGCTCTGGACTATAAACTCGATTGGTAATCTGGAGTGCAAATTCGATTAGTACTCCGGAGCAAAATTCGATTAGTACTCTAGAGAACAACCTTGCATGGTTAGTACTCCGGAGTACAAACTCTGGAGTTAACTTAATAAACGTTCGAAGATACAAACTTAAATTGTATTTTTAAAAGAAAGTTTTTTCATTTAAATTAAATAATAGAAAGTGATCCATGCAGAAGATTAGTTCTTTATTGTATCACGTCAGAAAAGGAAAGGATCGTTCACCAACATGAAATACCAACATCTTTTTACGAAAATAACACACGAAGCCTTATTGTGAATTCAAATATATCCCTCTAACTTCTAAGCCAGAATCTGAATCCTATCCGAATTAATATTATCTGAATCTGTCATGAAAACCATTTCTTGTTTTCTAATTAAAAACACTATTTGATAATAGATATGATAATTCAATAGATACTTAGATAACATTAAATATGAATATTTTTTTCCTAAAATTATTTTCTCTAAATTTTAGAATTGGTTAATTAAAAACACAAATCTACGCCGAACATTAAAACTTAAAGTTAGGTTATACATTAAAGGTTTGCACCATTATGTAGGTTGCAAAGATATAAAGATAACGGAATACAGTTTAAAGCAGATATTTAGATTTTTCCCTTTCCTGTGTACAAATCAAAGGTTTGTGGCAAAGACTCAATTCCTTTTCCAGGGATTCTACGGAGACTATATTCTAGATTATAGATATTATTTCTGAGCCAATTCTTTGTAAATAGCTGGTTTAAACAAAGCGGGATTTAATGAAAATTATTCCATGGAATGCACATTGTGAAACCAGTTTGTCTAGTCCCTTAGAATGACATATAAAGTGTAACAAGTGAGGTTTAAACCAAGTATAGAAGAAGAAGAAGAAGTTTCTGGAAAAAGTTTGACAAGGTCTTGGAATAATAAATCCTGATTTGTAGAACACAGTTAGGAGTTAGCCTTTTGGGCTTGGCTCTAACCAGTCAAACCTAGATTTTTAAACAATGTTTATAGAAATTTTTTCTTTTGGTTGAATTTATAAAAAATAAGAGAATATAGATTATTATGTTGTATGAATACTCCGTCCTCGTTTTTATCTAGTTCAAGAGATCATAAAAAAATGACTTACTTCAACCTTTAGTCACGAAAGATATAAGTCGTCTTTGGTCTGGATGGAAAATTGCTCCAACAAACTGTACAGACAAAATTAATCAATTTCCTGCGAAAACCGTTTTATCAGAAAAGTACTTATATTTACACTTTCGAGAAATTATATTTTGTAAGTTTAAAAACTATTTTCCAATAAAGGTTGCTGAATTAACATAATAGAATGTATATCATAGGCAAGTTTTCATGTAGTTTTCATGTAGTTTTCTGGGTGGGGTGACATGCAGTATACATTAGACATTATGGACCCTGAGATAGAATTTAAAGAATTTAAGCCGCGGTTTAAATCTGCCAAAACCCTGTTTAAATTAAGCGCCGGCTTAAATCTTGAAACATTTGATACAATTTTAAGTGGAACCAACCATATTTATGCCGCGGCTTAAATTTAAACCGCAGCTCAAATTCTTTAAATTCGGTCACTGGAGTTATAAAATATCGGTAAAATTTAGCTTCCAAATTAAGTTGTTTGTATTTAATATTTAGAATTTTAGACAAAGGAATTGAGTCTTTGCCACAACTTTTAATTTTATAATCACTATATCTTTGGAACCAAATGTTGCAGACCTTGGATATTTCAAGCTATGAATTCTGTTAGATCAAATGATCTGAGTTTGAAATATCAAAGGTTTACAACATCGGGTTCTAAAGATATTGAGTTTTAAATATTTGATTTTGTTCCAAAGACTCAATTCCTTTCTCGTTACCTCAGTCAATTATAAAAGGTAAAAAAATGTAGTCAACATTTTGGAAATACTAAAAAAAGGAGCAATTAATATTTATCTCTTTACAAGATATTACCTACTATATCTCACTTAGGTTGTAAAATCTGAATGATTTGTTTTATATTAAATTGATTATTTTACGATACGAGTTGTATATAGCAACTTTCTGACAATTTTCTCCTAAGGCAACAGATAGAAGTGAGGTTAGTATTGATCAAAAGCGATTATTTTTCGCCGTAAGCCTGTACCCCCTTTCATTTTTCGCGAACACTCCCTTTAAGGGTCCACTGAAATTACGCTTATTTCCTACATTATTTTAAAATATTTCAAGAAAATGTTACTGCGCTCTCTGTATTGGTAAATATGTTGACATACTTGAACTATTTTTCCAGTGTATAATCTAAAAAGTTTGGATAAAGTTTAAGTACATACTAACTTTGCTTCATCTATCATTGCTTGTCTCTCAAATGAAATTGAAACTTGAAGTTGAGTGACAGGGAGGAGGAAAGGAGGGTTCACAACGTTACTTAGTCCCAACAGGGGATACTAAGGGATTGTTCAGATATTTTAGAGCACGGTTAAGCTACCAAAACTTTCTTTAAGTTCTTTCATAACTCACAAATAAGGGTTTATCCTTATTTGATTGGAAATTGTAGAACGTTTAAAAAAATGTACAGGAAACCCAAGAATGAGTTTATCTATGACATGTACCTTTCTATGAACTTTCCAATACATTTGTATTTAAATAGCTAGAAGCAAGTTATACAAATTAAACTATAAGCTAGGATGAGGATTGTATCCATATATATGTTTGAACTGGTGGTTACAGGAAGGTTGGATGCAGGGAGGTACAAGTGCTCAGCTAGTAATGGTGTCGGAAACCCAGTCACTAAAACAATCCATCTTACAGTTTTATGTGAGTAGTGCTATTTTACTTTATGTTCCTGTCCAGAAAAAAATCCATTCAAATTATATTTAAAAAAAAAGTGGAATGAAAACAAAAATGTTTTAAGCTTGAATAAACAAAACATTTGATAAGTTGGAAACAAAAAGCATTAAAATGTTTTGATCAAAATATGGAACATTAAAAGTTCATGTTTTTATTTAAAATTAAAAAAAAAACATTTCGAAACAAGAAATTTTTTTAACTTTTCAAAAGCAAGATTACAGATTAAAGGGATTGTACGAGTAATTTCAAGTGACTCTCCATGCAAAGATGTCAAAGTACGATTTGCAACGGTACCCTTGAACCCTTTATCTGATCAACGGTACCCTTGAACCCTTTATCTGATTTGCAACGGTACCATTGAACCCTTTATCTGATCAACGGTACCCTTGAACCCTTTATCTGATTTGCAACGATACCCTTGAACCCTTTATCTGATTTTCAACGGTACCCTTGAACCCTTTATCTGATCAACGGTACCCTTGAATCCTTTATCTGATTTGCAACGGTACCCTTGAATCCTTTATCTGATCAGTAATTTGGCGTCGTTTTTCTGAATCAACCTGTGAATCTATGAATTTCTTCATTGCTTCTGATAAACAAAGATTGCGCAAGTGACTCTCGCAAAGAAACCGCAAATGAAAGTAAACAGTTTAAAGAAACAAAAACATCGATATCCGTCCGGTACTGTTTTTAATCATGCATTGCCAGATTTGCATGAGGGGTCCTTTTGCTTCTAAATAATACATCATCCATCATCCCTTGTGAATATTTCTATAAACATCCAACTATATAATGCATTTACCGCATCAAAGCTAAGGCCGTCTATTACTTTAAATTAGATTTATGTTTAAAATTTATCTAAACTGACAAAGGGCCTGAATCCTTTATATCGTAGAGAATACATATAAAGGTTTCTGATGGAGTTTTCATTTTAGATTTTCCTGAAATATTTCCATCTGTGAATAAAGTGCATGGAAGTGTGGGACACAGGGAGGAAACCAGTAATATTTAAACCAGTTTCTGTCTATCTACTTCACAATAATTCTAATTAAAGGGAGTGTTCGCGAAAAATGAAAGGGGGTATAGGCTTAATGCGATAAAAAAGCGCTTTTGATCGCTCCTAATCTTACTTCTATCTGTTGCGTCTATAAGGAGAAAATTGTTAAAAACGACTAAACCGAAGAACGTAGTGTCCATACAAATTCAGAAAGTTGCAATATTCAACTCGGATCGTAAACAAATCAAATTAATTCCAAACAAATCATTCAGATATTACAAGCAATAGTCATCGATTATTTTTCGACGTAAATAGTTGATATCTCATAAAATTTTGTATTTTTCATGATTTGAGAGTTACTTTGAAAACATTTATTCCTGTTTCGAGGATTTTAATGAAGATAACATTTTCATATTTTCCAGGAATGTTCGAAAATCCAGCGCCAGCGAAATATTATTAAAAAAAAATCTAAATATTATGAAATATTAACTATATACGAATGCGTCGAAAAATAATCGATGACTATTGTTTGTAATATCTGAATGATTTGTTTTAAATTAAATTGATTTGTTTACGATCCGAGTTGAATTTTGCATCTTTCTGAATTTGTATGGACACTACGTTCTTCGGTTTTAGTCGTTTTTAACAATTTTCTCCTTATAGACGCAACAGATAGAAGTAAGATTAGTAGCGATCAAAGGCGCTTTTTATCGCATTAAGCCTATACCCCCTTTCATTTTTCGCGAACACTCCTTTTAAGATTTATATATTATATATATATATATATAGCTACAGGGATACCAACAAAAAATGACAGTTCTAAAGATATTGTGGTTTAAATATTTGATTCCAATGGTAAATTAGGTCTTCTGCTTTGAATAATGAATATAGCCTGTTTATGAATTGTTCAATGATAGGGAAAAGAAAGAAACAAATATATGTTTGCAGGTCATCAAAAATTCTCTGAAGTAGGGTTTCCACGAAACAATAGATTCTTTTGCCCACCAGTTTTGTGTTTTTTCCACCAAACAGTAGGGGAGGGGCGCGCCACAGGGGAAATATTTTTTAACCTGAAAAACTCAAAAGTGTCAAAATTGAATGAAGACTAAGAATAGAAAGTGCTTTTGAGAAGCTATATACATCAAAAAAAAAAAGACTGGAGGTAAAAGATGTAGAAATTTCAGTTAAACTATAAATAATTGTACTTCTGAAAATTTTTGAATTAAGAAAGTAAAGGATGTAAATGCCTGTAAAGATAGAAATTATTTCGATTGGAAATCCTACTCTAAAGTCTCATCTTTTGTTGGTATACTATCTTCTATAAAATAAAACAAGACATTCGTATATATATATGTTGTCTATAGCCGGCCAAACGACTGGACCGATTGGGCTAGAATTTTTTGTGGACACTCTTGGGTGGCCAAGGGGTGTCATGGGCTAAAAATCTTCTTTAAAAAAAATATTTTCTCTTTTTTTCCACGGGTATGGCCTGGCCTTTCAGCTAGTATTACATATTGCATATATTCCTGTTTTTAAAATGGTTTGATTCGTTGCTCAGTGTAAACATATCATGTGAGGTGTGGGGGAATCCTAAACCAGATCTAGACTGGATTAAAACCTCACAACATCTAAACTTTCAAACTTCAACACTCCAGGTAATACAATATAAATGTTCGTCTCACAAATATACAATGAAAAAGGTAAAAATTTCCCATGGTAGAATCTCTATATATATATATATATTCTTTGCTGTTCTGGGTCATAACGGCTGAGCCGATCGGGCCAAATTTTTTTCTGGGATCTTACATGATCCCTGGAAAGGTTTATGGAAGGATGGAATTTCAAAATTTGCCTACAAAAAATTTAGATTTTTCAAAATCCACGACAAAAATCGATGAAAGGCTACAATTAATAATTAATGATGGTGATGGGTGAGAAGCGCCCTCGAAGTCTAGTCTTACAATATTTTACATATTTCTTAATTTCTATATTTTGTATAATACTTCTCAACCCCTTGGGCTAGAGTGCAATAAATGCATTATCTCTTGATGCATTCTATATGAGGTGGGAAGAGTGTTTGTTTTCTCCTGATTAGTGTTGTATTTAACTGCATTATACAAACCCTGATCTTTTGCATTTTTATACAATAAGGTTATAAGAAAATGTTCAGCGCTTCTGAATTTCATTTGTCCTATATGTTGTCTAACGTCCTATTTTTTACCACCTTTTTAAGTCCTGTAGTGTAGGGTGTACCCTTTTTCGTCCTAAACTGTAGGTTGTACCCTTTTTCGTCCTGTACTGTAGGCCGTACCCTTTTTCGTCCTAAACTGTAGGCTGTACCCTTTTTCGTCCTAAACTGTAGGCTGTACCCTTTTTCGTCCTAAATTGTAGGCTGTACCCTTTTTCGTCCTAAATTGTAGGTTGTACCCTTTTTCGTCCTGTACTGTAGGGTGTTCCCTTTTTCGTCCAAAATTGTAGGCTGTACCCTTTTTCGTCCTAAATTGTAGGTGGTACCCTTTTTCGTCCTGTACTGTAGGGTGTCCCCTTTTTCGTCCTAAACTATAGGCTGTACCCTTTTTCGTCCTAAACTGTAGGTTGTACCCTTTTTCGTCCTGTGCTGTAGGGTGTCCCCTTTTTCGTCCTAAACTGTAGGTTGTACCCTTTTTCGTCCTGTACTGTCGGGTGTCCCCTTTTTCGTCCTAAACTGTAGGCTGTACCCTTTTTCGTCCTAAACTGTAGGTTGTACCCTTTTTCGTCCTGTACTGTAGGCTGTACCTTTATTCGTTCTGTACTGTAGGGTGTCCCCTTTTTCGTCCTCTACTGTAGGCTGTACCTTTATTCGTTCTGTACTGTAGGGTGTACCCTTTTTTGTCCTAAACTGTAAGCCGTACCCTTTTTCGTCCTTTACTGTAGGGTGTACCCTTTTCCGTTTAGTACGCCCTTTCATGCACACCCCTTTTACAGGATCGTAGAATACAGGAATATCTCCAGGGGGTCTCAGAACCGTAACCTGGAAGTGTAACCTCTGAAAACCCTACTTTTAACTTATCTGTTTCATAAAAATAATTCACAAGAAAAATTAATTATAAATCTGGAGGAAAAATTAATTAAAAATTTAGAGGAAAAATTAATTAAAAATCTAGAGGAAAAATTAATTAAAAACCCGGAGAAAAAATTAATTAAAATACTTTAACATCCCTCTGCTGCAGTGATGAGATTAAAAAACTTACTTTCATTTTCTTTAATCTAAATTATCTGACAGATCTTACATTAAGTTCCACTGAAACTTAACTAAAAGATTTCCCTATTCATACACAATCCTATTAACCCCCCTTAACCCTTTATTATTCATAATTTGAATGTTTTTGTAATTTTATTGATTTTTGTTTGCTAGTTTTCCCACATTATAAAAATTTTTTGATAAACAAGATTGCCTGATTTATCAGCACGGTAAACTTGACTTTATTACTTTCAGACGGAGACTGGAGCATACCTAAGTGTACTGCATGTTTTTGTTTACAACGAGGTAGTATCGTTTAAATTTACAATAAACCCTATCCAAGAAGGACAGTAAATTCGCTCCCCTCTTCAGTGTCATTTGTTGATTCCGGACCCATGTTTAAAGAGAGTGTTCGCGAAAAATGAAACGGGATATAGGCTTATATATTTTAATTTTTTAGAAAACGTTTTTAACGAATTTTGAAAAATGTGAGTGGTGCGCGGCATTCTTAGATAGTTGCGCAAGCGACAAGAGAAATAATCAAATTCAAAACAAATTAGTTTAAAAATATTATATTTGGCGAAAGATAATCGATGACTATAAATTGTAATATCTGAATGATTTGTTTGAAATTAAATTGATTTTTTTACGTTCTAAGTTGTATGTTGCAATTTTCTCAATTTGTATGGACGCTAAGTTATTCGGTATGAGACGTATTTAACAATTTTCTCCTTATAGGCGCAACAGATAGAAGTAAGATTAGTAGCGATCAAAAGCGCTTTTTTATCGCGTTAAGCCTATACCCCATTTAATTTTTCGCGAACACTCCCTTTCAATGTAATAACTGTCTGCAAACGTAATGTAAAACTTGTAATACGATGCCTATAATGTTTTTGAACTAATATATTGTTCTGTGATTTGAGGAATTTATTTTATCTCAGATTTCACAGAAACATCTCATCTTTGGTTTTATTTAAATTCCGGGGATATTCTGTGATCATGATACAGGGTTACCCACAAAGGATGAGACTGTAAATACGACCTCAAACTCTCTTAATCTGATGAAGGTTAAATTCAAGTCTTCTGCTTTAAGCATAATCTTTTTATGGCTAATTTAAAGTTTACAGTTGCTGGGAATTATTAAGTAAATATACAGTATAAACCCAGAACTGTTCTCATCCTTTGTGGGTGAACCTATATTTAAGCTCTAGAGCAACCAAGATTATTTTTATAAATGTTTTAAACATTTTTTGTGTTTTGTAATGCTGGTAATTCTTTTATTTATGATTTCCCTGGCAAATATGACAGAGTTCAACTCATCTTTTAATAAGATTAAATATTTTTATTATTCTATTATGATATTTCACATGTTCGCATACAAACCTTTATTTTCACTTTCATCGAGTTTACATGTTTATTTGTACGTAAAAAGTTCATTCATGTCTATAAAGCAACAAATGAAATACACACTCTGAATAATTAAACCCAGGAAATATAGACTACTGAAGCGCTCAGCCCCAAGCATTTTCTAGCCCCATAAATATGCATCCTAGCCTGTCCTAGCCGCAGTGCTCGGTCCCAAGCATTTTCTATCCACATAAATATGCATCCTAGCCTGTTCTAGCGGCAGCACTCGGCATCCTAGCCTGTCCTAGCCGCAGCGCTCGGCATCCTAGCCTGTCCTAGCCGCAACGCTCGGCATTCTAGCCTATCCTAGCCGCAGTGCTCGGCCCCAATAATTTTATAGCCCTATAAATATGCATTCTAGCCTGTCCTAGCCGCATCGCTCGGCATCGTAGCCTGTCCTTGCCGCAGCGCTCGGCATCGCCCTTCTGCGGTGACTTAAGAGGCCTATAATCTTTTAAAAAATAAAACATGAAAAAATGGAAACATCTTTATTTAGGATTTTCTTTTCAGGAATTTGCACTCTCCGGATTAAATATCCGTACTGAGATTTTTTTTCTCATGATTTTGCCTTTCCATAAGTTTGTCTCTCTTGAGTTTGTCTTTTCAAGAGATTTCTTTTCTGAGCTTGTCTTTTCATGAGTTTGTCTTTTCAAAAGTGTGTCTTTTAGAAGTTTGTCTGATTAAAAATGCTCATTAATTTAACCGAATCTGTTTACTGTTTAGACATATCTGGGTAACTACAATTGCACTGCACAGAACCGGTTTGGACAGATATCAAAAAGTGTTCTGATAAGAGGTAGGGAAATGCAGTAGTGGAAGTGTAGGGAATAGAAGATACACAAGAGCCGGAAATTTAAAAATGAAATCTCCGAATCATCTTTTGAGGTCAATGCATTTAAAAAAAATAGAATAAGAGAATCATTATAAAATTTAAAACTAACCCTAGAAAATAATACTATTCAACGAAAATATAATTGCGCAGAAATTGTTGCCTTTTCCATTCCTAAAACCTGGTTCAGATACAGGGTGTCCATTAATAAAACCTGGTTCAGTTACAGGGTTTCCATTCAGACAACCTGGTTCAGATACAGGGTTTCCATTAATAAAACCTGATTCAGATACAGGGTTTCCATTCATAAAACCTGGTTCAGATATAGGGTTTCATTCATAAAACCTGGTTTAGATACAGGGTTTCCATTATTAAAACCTGGTTCAGATACAAGGTTTCCATTAATAAAACCTGGTTCACATACAGGGTTTCATTCATTAAACCTGACTTAGACACACGGTTTCCGTTCATAAAACCTTGTTCAGATACAGGGTTTCCATTAATAAAACCTGGTTCAGATACAGGGTTTCATTCATAAAACCTGGTTTAGATACAGGGTTTCCATTAATAAAACCTGGTTCAGATACAGGGTTTCCATTCATAAAACCTGGTTCAGATACAGGGTTTCCATTCATAAAACCTGGTTCAGATGCAGGGTTTCCATAAATAAAACCTGGGTCAGATACAGGGTTTCCATTAATAAAACCTGGTTCAGATACAGGGTTTCGTAGCTTTGTCCAGTCACTCATACCATTTTTTGGCGCTTGAACCCCCAAATATAGTTTCACAAAAGTGTACTGCAGTATCTGGGAGCAATATAAACAAACTCAGTACACTGTTAGTTTTAAATTTCCCCAAGTTTTCTTATTTCCCTGATTAAAATCTTTACAATTACGTATATGTAGACTTCAAAAAGGAACTCTAATGTTTTTTAAAGGATTCAGACGTGGTTTTATATAAGGGACCTTTCATTTAAAGAGATGCATTTCCGATTCACAACGGTACCATTAAAACTGTTAAATGATCAACAATGGAAGCTATCGTCGTTTTTCTTTCTGGAAATTCTGTTCTTTGCAGAAATCCGCAAGACAATCAATTCAAAACATTCAATTTACCGACACCGTTTTAATCTGCATAACATTCCGCTTTTTACAGATTTGTCTTGAACCATCTTGTGTATATTTTTAAGTACAAGGTGCAGGGTGCGGGGTTATTTTATATTTATTATTATTCGACTTTATTTCATTTGGAAAGGAAATCAAATGCCAGGGTTTTCATAGATCGAAAATAAAGAGATGCATTTATTTCTGCATAAATCGCATCAACGAGATTGCAACATATAGGGTGTCCCGCAAAACAAAGGAAGGGTTTAAATGCCACTTTTATTAGTGATATGGATAAAATGACCCTGTTAAGCTTTTTTTTGCACCAAAAATAAAAATTTGATTTGTTTGTAAGAATTTTGATGGTGTAATTTTACTGTCTTTGGCTCTCTGCAAGAATCGAGGATACATTTTAAAAACATGCAATCTTCCGAACTGAAATGAAATAAACTTTTCTTTCATGTGATCAGTAGTAATATTATCAATATTAAATACTGTTTAAATGTCGCCTGGTTTATTGCTAGGCTACTAATTTTCCTTACTTTTCCAGGGAAACAGATCTAGGTGAATTCAAGAGAAATACGGAATATCCATCTAAAGATATCCAAGAAAGACTGTATTTAGATTTTGATATCCGATAGTTTAAACTAAACCGTCACAGCTGAAGGAAACATCCTGAGCGCATTATGAAAAGATATAAAGTATAATATTTAAATGTGTTTGCAATCCGTAATATGAAAACATTGGGTTACACTTTAACTCTGTTACATTTAAGGCTTTATAACAAAATTTAAAAGGGACTGTAAAGGAAAAATAGTGGTCACATGTCTCTGTCTGTATCATGTGACCTGTATACTGCATTCTCATTGGTGGGAGTTTTGGTGACGTTTAACGGACTTATAAATAATATTATCAATTATATCTATTAAAAATAAAAGTAAAAATTATAAAATAATAATTGGAGAAACCCTAAGTTACAATTAGGGTTTTCTGGAATTATTCATTTTCAGATTGTTTGCATATTTGCTGGATATGATCTGTTTAAGCCTACTATTTCTAAACAAAATTGTATATATATACGAATTTTAGTATAAAGGAATTGAGTCTTTGCCACAAACTCTGATTTTCTAATCACTATATCTTTGGAACCAAATGTTGCAGACCTTAGATATTTCAAACTATGAATTCTGCTAGATTAAATAATCAGAGTTTGAAATATCAAAGGTTTACAACATCGAGTTCTAAAGATATTGTGGTTTAAATATTTGATTTTGTTCTAAAGACTCAATTCCTTTGACACAGTTTTATATCAATTTCTCGAAACAGGAACATCATATATAACTTTCTTTGGTCGCGATCAAGAGCTAAAGTGATTAGCTTTCAGTCTATACCCACTTTCATTTTTCCTTTACAGTTCCTTTAATTTACAATTGGAAATCGAACTGTGCTTAATAAACGCTTTCAAATTACAAATTGCACCTGTTTTGAACAAGAGTATAAGTGTAACCTATCCAGGAGATGTGTGGATCATGAGAGGATTGTGTGAAATGTTTTAGATAAACTATTTAAAGAATATTTTCAGGAAACCCTGATCCTCCCCAGGTATTGAGCAAGGATGTGGCTGACCGGAAAAATTCATATACTCTCATCTGGAAATCTGAACCACAACAAAACATCTCCTTGTATCAGATTATGAACCGGAAACTACCAGTAAGTTGATTCCAAGTATGTAATAATATATGGATATGGAGGGCGATAGAACCCTCCTGCCTAAATAGTTTAGCAGACAACTCATATATGTACCTTTACAAAATTCAGAAAGAAGAGACGTCAATACTGCTTACTTTTTATTCACAATTGCAGCCATTAAGTTTTCCCTATAAAATCATATAATTTTTTGAAATGTGATGAAATTGTAAAGCCAAGCTAAAAATGTTTATAAACAGATTACAGATTTTCAGTTGTATCACAGGATTGTCCTTAATTTTTGTAAAATATTACGGTTTGTTGTGTATTGCAAAATTTAATCTTATTTCCAAGAGATGGCAGCAGCCGAAGAGAAAGGGATATTATAGAAAGTAAACAATAAACTATAGATGTTTCTTCTTGCAGCTTTTCTCAAAACCTCAACATTTTCTGTGTATCTGTATTACTTCATCCACGGTTGATTCATATTCTATCTTTTAAAATATTTAGTTTTATTAAATTCTCTTTGATTATAGGTTTTACAGTGTATTTATAGTTTATATGATAAATATATTCATAGAGTGCCCAGATAAATAGACCATACTCGTACTGCTATACTTGTACAGAATGTTTTGTGACTGTTATCTAACGCCTCTTTTTTTACTATTCCCCTTTCTCTACAGATAAAATATCACAGCCTTTAATAGATCTCCCATTAGGGTCCGTCCTAGTATACGATGTTTAGACCACCCCCCTCCCGCCTTCCCCCCTCATATCAATTATGTACATACATGACCACTTATTTTTATTCATTTTTTATTATTTTTGGGGCTAGGTTAGGGTAAGACAATTTCTGGGCCGAGCGCTACGGCTAGGACAGGTTAGGGGGCCGAGCGCCGCGACTAGGACAGTCTGGAGGGCCGGGCGCTGCGGCCACATGATTAATTATATCCATGTACAAAATTGATAGGAGGGGGGAGGGTCCAAAAATCGTTCTCTAGGAAATTACCCTCCCATTATCTCTGGTGTGTACTTATGAGACTAAACCATGCAGACTTAACATCTTCAGTTTCACTTTTGTACAACACAGAATTTGAATAATTTAAAGGTGAACAAAACTTTGAAGGAAGTATTTTGCAAAATTCATTTGATCACATGTATATTTAAGGTTCACAAAAAAGCACGTTTTTAAAAAGTTTTGATAACAAACTATAAATGTTTAAGTCAGTTTTTAAACAATGGTTTTATTTACTTATACTAACAACTGAAATTTCTCAGACAAAATTTCTGTAAATTCCCTTTCCATATTTCTGCTTGCAGTAAGAAATGTTTTCTAAGAACTGTTCCAACCAATAACTAATTCTAATTTTGTTTTGCAAGATAATAGCAAGGAACTAGATAATAGCTACCAACAAAAACAGTATTTATAAACATTAAAGTGTCAATGAAGAGTATTGGTAAACAGGGTCTGAGAAGGAAATCTAGAAAACAAATACCATAAATTATGTTGTAAAACTAGGGTTGGGCGTTGTTTAGAAAACAGGAAGGGTTAAGACTAACAAACTATTAGTCTTAAACTTTTAAATAATGAAAAACGATACCACGATTTGAAGTTAGTTTTTGTGGAGTTAAAAAGGTGTTTTAAACATTTTAAGTTTTAAGCATTTCTTCGGAATAATACCTTCCCCTTTACATTAATTATGACGTTAGATGTCCAAACTTTTGAACCACATACGTATTCAAAGTTGAGTTATAGGTCTAATAATCGAAAATCTTCTCTGTCCCTCTTCCAAACATTTTCAATAGATTTTTCACCCTCTGAACGTCGTTTTATTTGAATAAAGCTACAAGTACAATTTCCATAAATGGGGGGGGGGGGTTCGCCATTGAAACATTTTGCTTTAAAATGTCGTTTAAGCCTTCAAATTGTACTCCGCTCAAAAAAAATCAAACGTCTTTTATGTTATTTTTAAAAATAAAAATTTGGAAGGTTAAAACGGCATTTTAGAGCAAAACGTATTATTGACGACCTGCTTGGGTTTATTAGTTCTTATATCCGACCATAGCAAAAAGCTGGGTTTCCAACTCTGGGTTCCCAAGATTAGAGATAATCCTATAAAAAATTCAGAATTAAAGGAATTGAGTCTTTGCAACCAACTCTGATTTTCGAATCCTTACATTGTCCCAATCAAATGTCGTAGACCTTAGATATTTCAAACTATGAATTATGTTAGCTCAACTGATCCTATGGATGTAAGGCAAGGAAAGTCATTTCAGAAGTGTACACATCTTTAGTACTGCAGTGTACTGTCTCTGGGCGCTAATGTAAACACAAGACGGATGTCGAAGCCTGACATGGGATCCATGATTCACATAAAAAATCAATGAAATATTCTGGTCATAGGAAACTATGTAAATTATCAAAATTATCAAAATTTAATGCTTTTAACCTCCTCGGATACTAAACGAACACTGATGCATCTATTATTGTTTACAAATACCGCCCAGAGAGAACTGGTTTCAATATGTACACAGAGTATACACAACCGCAATTGACTTTCCTTGCCTTACATTCTTGAACTGATCTAAGTTTGAAATATCAATTGTTTACAACATCAGGTCGCTAAGTTGTTGAAATTCGAAAATTTAAGTTTGTGGCAAAAACTCAATTCCTTTGAAAATAATTTTCTTTAATATCGCCTATCCCAAGAATATCAAATTAAATATTCTTTTCATAAAGTTTGAGATTTAGTTTGAATTTTGCCCTGGGATAAAGTTTAAAGTTTTCAAAGGTTGCAATGGAACTTAATTATCTTGTATACTCCTGTTTATAGTATATCATGCATACTAATTAGGGAATAATTAGGATGTAAGCAAAGCATACTAATTACCATCATTCTTTTCTTAAGTAGAATAAACAAAAAGAAGTTTCAGTTCAAAAAGTGTTTTAAAAATTTCAGTGTTCATTTTAATATTGTTCAACATAAACAAATCAAAAATGTTTTTACTCGCGTATAAATAACAAAACCTGGTTATTTCTTTTATTTGTGCATTCATCTGTTAAATAATAGAAAACCAATCATTTTCTGTGTTCTACACATTTTAATCTTTTATATTTAATATAAAAAGCAATTGAAAGACTCAAGTTATGATTTACTCCAATTAACATAAAAAACAGAGTTTGTGCAGTGTGCACAGACCCATTAATAATTTCACTTGATAAGCTGTTTTTTTAACTATTGCTAAAACTTTTCGCTTAAGAACAACATCAAATACATACATGATTGCTTAAATGTCCACAAGGCGCCATTACCATATACGAAAAGACAAACTCCAAAAACACAAACTCCGGAAATGCAAACTCTGGAAATGCAAACTTTGGAAATGGAACTCCGGAAATGCAAACCCTAGAAATACAAACTCTGGGAAAGACAAATTCCGGAGATAAAAACTCCGGAAAGACAAACTCCGGAAATAACTCCTGAATACACAAACTACTATTCCAAAGTTTGAGGGATGCCACTTTATGAAGAAACAAATCAGGTTTTATTTGATATCCATGAATTTTCTGATTCCTCTTTGTAAGCTGAGTTTGGTTGGACTTCTCCTTTGTAAGTAGGATAAGCCTCTTCTATCCTGTCATACAATAGAGAATAATAAAATAAAAAATACAGATACATCATCAAGAACCAGAAGTTTTTAACTAGTATTCAGATCCAACCAAACCAAATATAAAGGACGTACAATGTACATTTTACATAGCTAGGCCCAAGATTCTAATGAAAGAAAGTTATTTTAGAGTGTACGCATCTTTTGTACTGCAGTGTACTGTCTCTGGGCGGGAATATAAACACAATACGGATGTCGAAGCCTGACATGGGATCCATCTTTCACATAAAAGAGCATTAAAATATTCTGGTCATAGGAAACTATTATGTGAATTATCAAAATTATCAAAATTTAATGCTTTTCACCTCCTCGGATATTTAACGAACACTGATGCATCTATTCTTGTTTACAAATTCCGCCCAGAGAGAACTGGTTTCAATACGCAGAGTATACGCAATGGCAATATGTACGCAGAGTATACGCAATGACAATTAACTGTCCTTGCATTATAACCTTGACCAGCGTAATTTTACTGAGCAGGCCCAATTATCCAGCATTTACAGTGTACAACGTACAAAAGAATATAGGACCGATGTTACAAGATATATTGCTCGGTTTGTACAACAAGTATTTCATAATATTTACATCTTGCATTGAAGATATACGTTAATAAAGCGACCATTGTAACAGGATTAATCGAAATATTATATTTTTATTTTATCAACTAGCTGCAGAACGAGAAAATTGAAAAATCCAAATGGTATTTTCTAAATTATTACATAATTTTAATGTTTCTTAATTAAGAATAAAAAACAGCATTTCTTTATGTAACAATAAATTCAAAAATTTTAGAAATAATTTTTTTAAGTTAACGGACTTAATAAATTTAGAGTATATTCCCTTTAATTGGTAAAAAGTTACTGTTATGTTTCTGCAAAATTTCCACCAGATAAACTGTTTTATCCTGAGGAGAAACTACCCATTAACAACTGGTCCATAAATCTTCATAAGAAAATAATATTATACTTTTCCTGAATTAAATTATCCATGTTAGGGTTCCTGGTTAGTGTTTAGGTGGTGATGATCAAGGTGAACAAGGAGGACTAACCTTCTCTGGTACATGAAAGGGGTATAGGGCTATGTGAGCTCAAAAGCCCCCTGGATCAATAAAATCTATGATTTCCAGAGGTTTTTCAGTTTTTCAACGATTGTATATGCCTGGGATATTGTAGTTTATCCAGTATAGGAGAACTATTAAGAGGATCAATATGCTCTAGTACTATATATATACCTTGATATTTAGGATGGTTCGGTTGTATATTCCTGGGATATTGTAGATTATCCAGTAAAGGAGAACTATAAGGAGGATCAACATGCTCTAGTACTATATATACCTTGATATTTAGGATGGTTCGGTTGTATGCCTGGGATATTATAGATTATCCAGTAAAGGAGAACTATAAGAAGGATCAACATGCTCTAGTACTATATATACCTTGATATTTAGGATGGTTCGGTTGTATGCCTGGGATATTATAGATTATCCAGTAAAGGAGAACTATAAGAAGGATCAACATGCTCTAGTACTATATATACCTTGATATTTAGGATGGTTCGGTTGTATATGCCTGGGATATTGTAGATTATCCAGTAAAGGAGAACTATAAGGAGGACCAACATGCTCTAGGGAAGATATAGATAGTTTATTTTAGTTTCATCGAAACAATATTTGTTAAAAAGATCCTTTTAATTCACAAAATTCATCCTGGTTTCTTATTTGAATTGCGTATACAATTATAATCATTTTAAAACAATATAGTATATTATAAAATAACCTTAACCCTCATAAACTGTTTAATTCTATGTTATTTTTGGAAACTGAGATGGGAAGTCAAGGGATGGAAAAAATTGGTTTTAAAATACGTATTTGGAAATCTTTAACTAGATTGGGTTGGACATTTTTAAATGAACGGAATGCATTTAACTAAATTTATTTATTTAAAAGTTTCCAACTTTCTGTTATTTTAAGTTTTAAATATTTTCATTGTGAAAAGATAAGTAAAAACTGAACCTGGATTTTGTTTATGTTTTTAAGATTATTAAAATGAATGCATTACAAAATCAGCACTCAGCGGCTAGAGTTTCCTTTTATTGGGATCTTGCATCATTTTGTTTAACTTCCAAAAAAGTAGTATATTATTCCAGCAGACATAACTAACAGTTTAGTCCAAATCTCAATGCGTTCGACAAAGGTTGTCCCAGTTGCCCTGCAGATTTTTTTATTCTGATCTAAACTAAAATAATGACTTACTGTACAATACATTTCTTCACACACAAATTGAAGCATCGACAATTTTCTTTTCTATAAGATGGAGTTCATATAGCTGGGAATCCATCGGCCATGATCTTCTTCAAATGAAAGGTCACTTGACATTGCCACAACTGTCTCTGAGACGAAATAATACGCTTCCCTTTTTTCCCTTCCTTTGGTCGATTTTGCTTGTGTTTTAATGTGAGCTAAATGAGCCTTGTATTCCTATTACCGGGACTTTGGTTGAAATATTTGATCAAAAGATAATATTTATCTACGTCATTAATCCTTAGAGATCACAAAGCTGGAATCCGATAGTGCTTACGTCACAATTGTAAAGGTAAGTTTTGGATTATAGATTACAAGGATAGGACAACAGATATTGTACCTAGTATACGGTTGGGTTCTCTTCGTCCACGATTGGGTTCTCTTTGTGCAACTTGTCAAATCTTTGGCAAAAGTCAAATTTTACTTTAACTTAAAAGAAACCTTGTGCAGGAGATTATTTGACCTTGTCGATCCTTGAATAAACAAAACTCAGATCAAATATGTCTCCCAAATGCCATTATTTGTTACGATTTTAAATTACCTCTCTTTGTTCTATCTTATCTGCGGTCGGAACTATTCTTGTGGAGTAATCTCAATCTTGAAGGCTTAATCTCAATATGGAATGTAGGCACTTTTAAACTGAAGAGTCAATGCTTGATCCCATAATTTGGAGATTAATGCTTGATCCAGAGATTAACAATACAAAAGTTCTGTGATATAAACTGATGTTTAAAGAAACCAATATTTTGTTCGTCATGAAGAACGTACCGAAAAATTGGGAGGTTTCACATCATTTCGACTTCGTTCATAATTTTGAAAAAAAATGTTCTCAATTTCGATTTTTTTCAGTTTGATATTTAAAACAAAATTTTGTTTAATAGTTAAAAGCCAAGTGTTTAAACTTTAGGGCAAATATCTTCAAATAAACATTTTAAAAACATTTTTTGCTAATTAAACAAGAACTTATTTTTTTTATGAAACATTGTTAACTATAATGTTTGTTCTATATTAAAGTTAGAGGAAAGTAAAATGGTTGTATAATGTATAAGATACAAATAATATAACGGTGCTGTAACATGCCTTTATCCACTTACCATCTTTAATATTTACCAATAAACTCACCAAAATATACTTTTATGTGAATATAAAACTGTAAAATATTTCATGATGTACTCTCATGTATTTTTTATACGAAATAGCATGAGACTAGAGATAATCTAATTAAACAGAATAAAATGTTAACATACAAGTTGCTAAAAGTAAGTTTAGACTTTGCTCCCAGGAAGAAAAATTAGATTATGTTCCCTGAGTTCTAACATGTTTAAACCTTAATGTGCTTGATACATTACTCTTTAATTTGATTTACTGCACTACCTTGGATAATCTTTATTCTCAAAAGTTAAAAAATGTTCATCGTATTCTTAAGGAGCCCTTTATTTAATAAATACCATAAACAAGTCCAATAATATTTACACATTATAAAATCTGAGGTATTCTACTGTCCCAGCAAAAATGAGCCGAATGTTAAACTACATCAGGGACAAACGATTTGTGGATAAAGTTTTAAGGGTTTGTTTGAATGATGTTGACAATTTCTACAAAGTCTGACTTAATTCATGAAAATATGGAAAAAGCAGGAAAAAAACGTCAAAAAACAAAGATATAACCCTGGTAATTTAAAACTTTATTTTAAACTTATTTGAAGTAAATTTTGTTTAAATTTTTTTTTTTGATTTATCAGAAAAAAATAAATTGTTTCTAATTTTCTCTTGTCTTATAGTATAATTATTGAGTGTTAAATAAGTGAGTTTTAAGTGTAATATCCTAAACTATTAAAGTAAAAATTTTATTCGCTTACTATTCATAAATATTCACCAACTGTCATGTTTCGTGGGACACCCTGTATTGAACAAAGATTCAAGTATTATAGAGATACATTTTTTGGGATTCATTAATAACAATGAGACGTTTAACGGTGTATGATTTCTAAATAATTGACCGTAAATTCGTTATCAGCATTAATTCTATAATACTGTACTCTCTTAGTTTAAATATTTTATCTATCCGGTCTCTTCTTTAACTGCTAAATAGTACTCTTAGAAATTAAAGGTTTTTATTTCAGGCGTACAACAGATACGGGTGGAGTGATCCCTCTCAGGAGTTTATATTTTATACGAGGGGAAAAGGTCAGTTTTTATTTTTTTAATTTTATTTTTCGCTGATTCCACAATATTTTGTTACAACTGACAAGAACTGTTCCATTTTTGGAATTTCAATACAGCAGGACCCTCAGTTCTCTGGATCTGGAAGACGAGATTTACGCAATCTTTTTCTATTTGATGTTGTTAAAAAGCAAATCGTTTTACTAGTAGCTTGACAATTAAGTTAATCGAGTGAAATGTATCTGTGTACATTGCACAATTGCTGTGTTTTATGTTTATTGAACTATTTTTAAATCATAACTGAAGTTTAACAGTCGTCTTCCTATTCCACAGTTGTATGTGTTCCACTGTATGTTTTGATAATCTTAGTTTAGATCAATGTTTTTGTTCAATTTCTACTTTTGTTTTGATGCAGAGAAGTTGGGTGGATTTTTTTTGAAAAACGTAAACAATTATATAATGTAAATACATATACTACTGACGACCCACAATTCTTAGAACATGACGATTTAAAGCTTGATTTTAGTGTATGCCTTTAATTTACTGTTTTAATGGTTTACTAAATGAATTAGAAAAGAAAAGTTGGTTTTGGTATGCAGGGAATTCTAAGAATGTAAGAAAGAGAATTAAAGAAATTCCGTCTCTGAAGTCTCATTCTTTGTGGGTAACCCTATAATAATAAAAAGTATTTTTTTTCACAATAATATGGTGATGGATTATTTTCACTTTTATATTAGAATGTTTAGTTCAGAATTATAAATGGAAAAGATAGAACCAAGCGTTTACTGCTGATAAACAATGGAAAAGATAGAACCAAGCGTTTACTGCTGATAAACAATGGAAAAGATAGAACCAAGCGTTTTCTGCTGATAAACAATGGAAAGAAATTATGCACAACTGGCGGGGACTGAAAACCATAACATTTGCAAATTGTGGAATTTGCAAACATATATGTCTTTTCTGTTAACCCGTATAGTATGGATCAAAACTAAATGGGGGGGGGGGGTGTGTTTATTTTTTAAACTATGCAAATTAAGTATTAAACTTACAAGAATTGCACAGTTGGGCGGGAGTCAAGGCTGGGTTAGAGAAAACAGAATCTAATGTTATTATATTCCTCCAAAAAACTGCAGTGTAATTTATGTTTTAAAAAACATTCCTAACATACCTCATGTTTCACTTTTACGTCTTTTAGCCGAAAAATGAACGGACAACGGAGTTTTTAAACCTGTTTCATTTTTTTTCCTAAAAAATTCCAAGTTGTCGTCTTCACAATATTTTTGATCAGAAAAAAATATTGTTTAATATCAGTGGATTTTTATTAGACTAATATATATATATTATATCAACTACTATGGTTTTATTTCTGTGTAATTTGAAAAGTTACAAAAGTAGCATTCTGTAATATGTTTACTTTTGTATATGTATTTACAGGAATAGCAACAAAGTATAAGACATTAATGACGACCTAAAACGTTAAAATGAAACGTTTAATTTTTTTACACAAACGGTATCTATATATAAATTTGGATGGTCTGTTTGTTTGTCTGTCTGTTTGTATCCAATAAACATCAAAACGGCTGAACCTATCGGGGCCAAATTTTTTGTGGGACATCACGTGACCACAGGGAATGCTTATGAATGATAAAAATTTAAAAAAAAATGTATTTTAAAGGTTTTTAATTTTGTAAAAAAAAAATCTTGAAAATCCGCGAATTTTTTTTTTTAAATCCGCAAAATTTTTTTCTTCTTTGTTTTTAAATGTAAACATTTAGAACATGTTCACAATTTAAATTGAAGATGGGCGCGAAGCGCCCTAAAAGTCTAGAAAGAAGGGCGCGAAGCGCCTTGAATTTCTAGTAACTAATGATTCAGCAAAGAAAATCAGTTTCAAATTAAGAAAAATCAATTAATTAAAAAAAAAATTAATAAAAAAAGGGGGATCATAATTTTTTTTGCAACCTGAAAAAATAGGTAAAATTTGGTACCTCCCTCATTGACCAAACATTCGAACAATTATTTTTAGCTGATATCCGGTTAAACTGCAGAGTACACATAACTCTTCTGTTTGACATCTTAGGATATAAATTATTTTTGAGCCGGATATGGAGAAGCCAGGAAGGAAGTATGGCTTGAAATATTTAGTTCCGTCTATGATATCATCTTTATAGAATTATAGTTTTATGTAGATTTAAATCTATTTGAATATTTCCCACAGATTATAACTGTAAATAAAAGAGAAAAGTCAGAAGATTTTATTCAGCAACCTTTGATATTTCTTTTATGCATTTCAACTGAATCTATTATAGGGTCTCGACATGCTTTTAGAATACCTACAACAGCTTGAAATGGTTTTATAGTTTAGACTTCATAGCTGTAGTTTTATATGTTTCACCAAGATTAAACGTACAGATTTAACTACAAGGAATGAGATTTTAGGACGACTGCACAAAATTTATTTTATCCTTTTTCATTTATATTTTACTGCAATTGCAAGAAAACCCTGCATGCTGTATAATGTTGAAGAAGGTTTGCACTTAATTTCTGATGGTTTTTAATGGTTTTGCATTCTTGACATCTGTAGGAAAGGTTCCGAAAGTCTAATCGGAACTTATTCGGAAAATTGATCGGAAACGCTTTTCTATAAATGTCGAACCACGAAGATCTGCTTAGAGCCTCAATGACAAGAAACCACTGTACTCTTCTATATACGCAATTTAATTATTTCAGCAAATTATTCAAGTAAATAAAATTTTCATGTTGTTAGTTCTGTGAAGAAACCTATCAATTTGTGTTTTAACGGTATACATTTTGAAATGGGGGGAATGCTGACCCCCCCCCCCTCCGGCTCGGTTTCTAAGTTTGCATAATTTAAGCATACAGCTAAGCTAAAATTTAAATCTAAGTAAAGATGGATGAGACATTGAAAGCTTTTAACCAAAATTCACAGAGATATTTGTTACGGATTTGTGACCGCTGAATTTCCTATTTCATAATATTCTAAAGAAAAGTTTTTTGCTTTAAGCCAGGAAAATACAGACGAGTTCTAACTTATCGACAAAACCGAAAAAAACTGGCAGTTCAAGAAAAAACGAAAACAAATCAATACTTATTTCTAAAAACTGACATTTTCGTTTTTTTTTGCTCAAATTATCCTTAAACTACAATAAACATTTTTTTAAACGGTTGAATTATCAGGCTTGAAAAGTTTTCATTAAAGAACAGAGATTTTTAAAGTTTTTTAAAAAGTTTTTTTTTAAAGTTTTTAAGTCAAGAATTGAACTGAATGTTCAGTTAAAAATTAAAACAAATGATAACATAACGGTCCTTTCCGTTTCGTTAATTTAATTAATCTCTAACGAGCGGATTAAAGAGGGACTAAATCGCCCAGCTCTGCCTGAGTATATATCTTAATGATACTTTAATATAATATGTTTTCTCTCAATCCTAGTAATCAATTAGACTTAATAGTTTCAGGAGTTTAAGGGGAAAATTGAATTATGAATTATAGAGACAAAAACTATTAAATCAGAAGTTTAACTCATTCTTGTTGGACACAGAAATCTATCGGCTGACAAGAAAATCAGTAAAATTTTTATCTTTTAACGGTTAACATCTGAACTTTGAATTTGACGGACGGGTTAAAAATGGTTTTGCAAGAATAACCGGGTTTCTTGCAAACTTCTGAAATGTTCCTTATATGGACTGTTCAATGTGATAACACACGGGGTTAGACGAAATTTCAAGTTTCCCTCCATTTATACATTGGCATGTTCGTTTAACAAGTTCACAACGGTACCCTTTCACTGATCAAGGCCGGATCATGAAGTTATCTTAAGCCTTTTCTCTAATGTTTGATTACCATGCATTCCAGTGATTTTATATTCTAAAAGTATTATTATTAACTTCTTCCGTTTTATTCAAATCTTTGAAGACGGCGTGTAGAATACGGTACGTTTTCGGGGAATGTGGAATGTAATGTGTGTAGAGTGTGGGCTATGAACAAGGATCTTAAGTGACAATATAAAAATCTTTCTTATATATTTAAATAGATAACAAAAATACTGATTTCTGAAAAGTGCTGTTTTAATAATGATGACTAAGATATTGAATATTTAGACAATTCGGATATATTTGACAAATTGAAAATAAGAACAAGCAGACCACATTTTAGAAATCCCTTGGAATAGAAACTAATTTTACTTTCATTTAATTTAACATTTTTGTTGTAGATATGGTTGTGGAGAGTCCAATCAAAGAAGAATCAAATATGCTTTCCTCAGGGTTAATTCATGCACAAACTAAACTACTGTACATAATGTACATAATCCTTCTGCTCACCCAGTAATCTACATATATACCAATATAAATCTTTAAATGTGACATATATTAATTTTGTAAAACATAATTTCATAGAAATATATTATTAGTTTGTATTTTTTGTACAGTTTTTATGTTTATGAAAATGAACTTTAATGGCAAACTTCGAGCGATCCGTCCCGTTTTATTAGCAGCCGATAATTTAGGCCTTTTGGTTTTCCGGCTTAAATTACATTACCTGTAAAATTAAAAAAAAAATATTCTATTTACAAAATCTATTTTTTAAGATCCAGAACAGAGATTTGCAATAAATAAGACTTCCAGCTAGAGGTTCATTCGTTTAAGCTGTATGTTTCTGACACACGAACAGTCATACACACTTTTTTATTAAAAAAAAAACAAATTGAAAGGAAAGCTCCCATTTTATGTATCCGGTATTAAGCTTCTTTGATGTATTTATTCTAATCTATGATAAAAAAAAATAATAATAAGTTTATTTTTTTGGCGTACAGTACAATATTATAACTTGAGTAATTCTAAAATGTTCAACACCAGGGGGCGCGCGATCAGCAAGCAATAGCTGTAGAGTAGACATAAGTAAAAGTCAAATTTATGCAAAAGTACTGGTACAACGTTGTCACCTCATCTAACCTCTAATTTAGATTTAATTCTTAAGAATGTATTAGCAAAACAAATCAATTTGATTTTTAATTTCTCTTTAGGAAAAGAATCTAGCTATTCAAAAAAAAATCAAGTTAAACCCAACGTGAAATTTAATTTAATCTGACCATATACGGTGAACAGATAGAAAATTTAGATATTTAGATAAATTATATTTTATCATAATTCTGCTGTCTACTTGTTTTTAAAAAGTTTCGCAAGCTGATGAATATGTTATCTTAGTACTGAGGATTTCTGCCAAAACTTTTGCAAAATTTCAATTATTATTTTTGTAGACAGAACTTCAAAATTTTTATTAATTTCAACATTTTTCTGATATCAACCTTTCTTGGATCATTTATTTTACCAAAAATGTCAAAATTTTTCACCAAACATTGAGTAAAATTTATGGTAATTTGATGACATACAAGATTTAAAACCTGGTATAGCTCTATTTATTCAAATATAAATAGAAATCCGAGGGTTAACATTCAGAGATAAAAATAGAAAATAAAATTCTTATAATCGCAATACAAAATTATATACAGTGAAACCCTTAATAACGAATACATCGGAAGAATTTATCAAATGTCGTCTTGACAATTTTTCAATGAGTTTTATACTATATTACGTAAATTTCAGTATTTCCGAAAATAAATAAATAGCCATGAATATGCGGGAACAGTTTTAAAGAGTTCCATATAATCATTTAATTAAAACTAAATATCTGCAACATTTAATTATCAGTAAGTGAAGAATACGACATTTGATGAATTCTTTCGATGTATTCGTTATTAAGGGTTTCACTGTATGGGGGGGGGGGTCAATATCTTGTGCCCCCCTCTCCCCCTAAAAAGAATGATGGTGCGATGTATCAATTTTTTAAAAACTTAAGTCTCTAAAAGTTTCAAATTTTTTTATTATTATCAAAGTATAGCGACGGAAAAGTACGAGATAAATAAACGGACTGTATATATCTTGAGGTCTAAGTTAAAACAATGATATTCTATATTTTTGGTTTGGTTGCTTGGTCAGGAAGTGGAAGACGACATCTAGCTTCTCCACAGTGGTCCCCCCAGCATCTTGAGAGTTTGTAGAGTACCAAGATGTGTATCTCTAACCATTCTTCTTGGGTAGGATCCAACACTCTAGCTGCTCTATATCTCCAGTGGCTCTGTTGATAGAACCAGCTGGAGAATATATCCTGGTCTGTGGTTGGATGGGCTGGTCTGTAGCTGGACTTGTATGTCCAGGATACCCTAACTGCTCTTTATCACTAGTGGCTCCGTTCATAGAACAAGCGGGAGAATACAGGGCTTCATCTGATACATCTTGTTCTGTAGTTGGACTAGCTGGTATGGTTACAATCGGAGCAGTACCAGAAACCAGTGAAGATAAATACAAAGAGAATAGAATATATATTAGAGTCGAATTTAGACAATCCTTCGATATGAATTTTGTAAGTCCCTATAAATTTATCACTTAACTCCATCACAGCTAACTAAATCAATAATCACAACATAATTAAAACTTATATTTTCACTAATAAACGAAAATTCTTCTGAAATTTTTAGATATAATCTACTCAATCTACATATTCACCAACTCTTTTAAGCTTCAATTTTTTGGGATTTGCATGCACAAACATTTCAATGATTTTTTCAGTAGAGAGCTCAGACAGCCTTGTAGGGTGTAAAGCTGTAAGTACAAGATCGTTAAGTCTTCTCTCCGTCACAGTACATCTTGTGTAATAAAGAATTCTCTTTAGAAGGCTAATACTTTTCTCTCCTTGTATTAACAGTGAATTTAGACAAATCCTTAGTCTTTGTCATTTTAAGGTGTTATTTTTTAAACATAATTTCCTTTTAATTTTGTATTTTCCAGGGGGAGGGGTAGAGCCTGCCTGGAACTCCCAGGGGGGCAAGAGGACTACTGCCCCCCTAGGTACGCCAATGTGCCTGGCCTGAGGAAGGGAAATACAAGCAGATGTAATATTAAAAGAGCCTTCCCCCGTGGGTGCCCCCCCCCTCAGCCTCTCAGGGGGGGAACGCGTAGGGGGGGGGGCGGCCTCCCTCGTACGCCCCTGATGCAGTAGAGTACATTAATACAGTATGTTCCCTAGAATATCCATTTCAATTTCGAATTTTTTAAAGCTATTAAATAAACTTTATATAGTTAATTTGGTAAATAAAAAACATCATTTGATTTATATATATAACGGAAAATCATCGTTTGTAAAGTGAAAGGCATAGAGTCTATGTAAAATGATAACTGATAAATTATGAAACCAATCTATTTCATATATTTGGTTTTCTTTTAATATTAATTTTAGATTTTCTATAAAATGATGTTCCAGGCTTCCAGGGCCCAAAGGGTTATATAGCGCAAATACACTACAACAAAATGGCCGTTTTACACTTTTTTATAGTAAATTCCACTCTAATATATATTCTATTCTCTTTTGATAAATCCCTAGGTAATACTGAGCTCATACGAGCTGAGCTCATACGTCTATCCTGTTCAAGATTCCCGGGTGCACTAACTCAATCTCCAGGTTCTTTATTCTGCTAGAGCTCAGAGAAAGGGGCTGGGACTTTAGCATGAGTAACCATGCTTTAAATAATACAATGCTCAAAAGTACTGCAGACGTAATTTTAAGTGACCCTCTATTTAAAAATCATAAACCCAAATTGAAATAGATAAATTTTTACTTAGATAAAATATGATCATCCCACAAAGGGTCAATTAAAATTTTTCATAGGGTTCGTTTGGTCCTAAAAATTGAAATAGATGGCTAAATATTTGCAGTTAGCCTCCTACTGTGATCATCTATATTAATGGATGATAAAGAAAAGTTGGGATCTGACATTACAAAAGTTCCTAAATTAACAAAGCTTTAAAAGTCATCTTTTTTTCTGTAAAATGAATGAAAGATTGTTCGATTGAAGGTAATTGATTAAAGCAAGGTTAAACAAATTTATTTTCAACATATATCCAGTTTCTATTGTTACGTTATGCGATCTGAAAATACCAAATGATTTTCAAGGACAATAGGTGCCAACGAGATTCTAAAGAAATTATATTTGACGTCAAATGTGGCCAAATTAACTTTTAACGATGATGTTTGTATCTTAAATAAAGTTTAAAAAAAAGAATGAATGAATGAATAAAAGTTACAATTCAAGATTTTATAAAATGATATTAAGCTTTATACCAGTAAACAAAATACAATCTTAAAGTTAACATTTTCCACTTCTCAAGAAGCAAAGTTAAACAAGATTTTAAAGTTTAATAAATAATGTTTACTTTATTTTACAATTTTAAACGTTAAAGGCTTGAAAGTAAAATAAATCAAACTCTACAACAAGATTTTGAAATTGCAGTTGACAATTTTTGGAACTACAGGGTACTTTGGGGTACTGGAGTAAAAGAGGATACTGTGGAGAACTGTGGGGTACTGTGGGGTACTGTGGGGTAATAGGGGTACTCGGGGGTAATTGGGTTACTAGGAGTACCGCAGTGTACTTGATGTACTGCATGGCACATGGTACTACAGTACCCAGTAACCCTTCAGTTCCTTGAACCCTTTAGTACCCTGCAGTATTATTCAGTACTATTCTGCCCTGCAGGGCACTGTGGGGTACTGGGATAACTGCGCATACTGCAGGGTACCCAGTAGTAACCCCCAGTGCCCCCACTATCCCACAGTACCCCGCTGTACTGCCTGTAGTCCCCCGTATCCCCTGGTACCCCCTTGTGCTTTGGAGTACCACCATTAACCCAGAGATCCCCCAGAGTACCCCCCAGTGACCCATATTACTCCTCAGTACCCCCAGTACCCATCAGTATCCCCCAGTACCCCTCAGAATCTGGCAGTAGCCCCAGTACCCCTAGTACCCCCAAGTACCACCTGGATATACAGGATATACATGAGTCAAACATATATCTAGGATATTGGATTTAAAGGATATGCATAGTTCACCATATGCCAAGGATATTTAATATACAGGATATACATAGCCCACCATATACCAAGGATATTGGATATACAGGATATGTATAGTCAACCATATACCAAGAATACTGAGCTGGGAACTTTTTAATAGTGGATATCGGGATTAATGCTTGATCCACTTTTTTCTTAATCTCAAGATTAAATGAGGCTTGTTCTCTTTTTGTTATTAATCTCCAGATTAATTAACCGATCGTGATTAAGGATATCGTATTCCAAAGTTTTCAGATCTGGATATACAGACTATACAAAGTCCACCATATACCAAGGATAATGGATATACAGAATATACAAAGTCCACCATATACCAAGGATAATGGATATACAGAATATACATAGTCCAGCATATACCAAGGATAATGGATATACAGAATATACATAGTCCAGCATATACCAAGCATATTGGATATACAGAATATACAAAGTCCACCATATACCAAGGATATTGGATATAAAGAATATACATAAACCAGCATATACCAAGGATATTGGATATACAGAATATATAGTCAACCATACACCAAGGATATTGGATATACAGGATACACATAGTCCACAATATACCAAGGATATTGTATATACAGAATATACATAGTCCAGCATATACCAAGGATATTGGATATACAGAATATACATGAGTCAACCATATACCAAGGACACTGGATATACAGGATATACAAAGTCCACCATATACCAAGGATATTGCATATACAGAATATACATAGTCCACCATATACCGTATTGGTGTTTCTTGCCCCCCCCACAAAAAAAAATAAAAAATGGGGTCATCAAGTTGAGGTGTGCGCGGAGATCTATCTTTAGTTAGTTTTTTAATTAATTTGTTTGTTTCTCTTGTCGCTTGCGCAACTATCTAAGAATGCCGCACACCACTCACAATTTTCGAAATCCGTTGAAAACGTTTTCTAAAAAAAATTAAATATTATAAAATATAAACTATATACAAATGTGGCGAAAGATAATCGATGACTATAGGTTGTAATATCTAAATGATTTGTTTGAAATTAAATTGATTTTGTACGGTCTAAGTCGTATGTTGCAATCTTTTCAATTTGTATGGCCGCTAAGTTATTCGGTATGAGACGTCTTTAACAATTTTCTTCTTACAGACGCAACAGATAGAAGTAAGATTATTAGCGATCAAAAGCGCTTTTTTATCGCATTAAGCCTATACCCCCTTTTATTTTTTGCGAACACTCCCTTTAAGAAGCATTGAAACAGTTTCCGAAATGATGTCACACATATTAATATTGTTATCCGGGTTGTGCTTGCAAGTTTTGAGTTTTAAGAATCCCCCAGCATGGAAGGAAAGCAATCACATGTTACGAGTCCATGACTGTCAAGTCCCAGCCAGCCTAAGAAGATATGTCCTGCCTGCCCATTGCATACTGCCTGGTTCAAACAATCCTAGAAATTTTTTTTAGCTTTTTTTCATGAAACCATCATTGCCAAACATCAGGTCCATATAATTTCCGGTGCACTATGCATCTTGCAAAAATCCTAGTTAGAGGATATTGAAAAGCCTTGACCAAGCGAATTCAAATATGCAATAACATTTCCAACATTTAATTCTAAAACCTAAATTTGTATTCAAGAAAAACTGAAAATGTCCAAATTCCCTTTAAAGGCGTCTGTGCAAACATTAATGCAAATTTTCCTTGCAAAAATTGTGCAATCTTGTTGCTTTGTAGCTTTTGTTGTAAAATGTAGGCTTTCCAAAGACTAAATGTTAAAATCCAATGACTGGAAGTAGGTCTAAATATAGATTTAGTCTGGTATGGGTAAAATAAGGCATTCAGGCAGTATGCAAGAGGACTCCGGCAGTGAATATAAAAGCCCAGCTGTTAGCCTTAAGTGATGGGCATGTGTTAGTTAGAAAACTCAGAAAATTTGAGCTTCCTAGCTCAAAGACTTTTTGAGTTATCGCAAAAAAACGATGGTGGGGGGGGATCCCCATCCTTGTTTTAAAATCTTTGGAAGTATTTAAACTGTTTTTCTGTTCTTCAGGTTTTCCATTGTAGTTTACCACCGATAAACGGATAAAAGAGACAAGAGAACACTCCTTCATACAAACTGAAAAGTTAATATTTTTAAAAAATGTTCAAAAGTATTTTGAATTTTCTTCTCGAGTAGCTGCTACAGCTTCTGCATAGAAATGAAAACCATTCTTGAGATTTTTATGTATTAATATATTCATATAAAATATATATTTTTTTCTCAATCATTTTTAAGTTAATTGTTCTTTTTTCATGTAGATTTGGAGAACGAACATGTGAAAAAGTTACTCAAACTTGCAATGCAAGCATTTTCTAAATGTTTTCAAAACCATAAAAAAAACTGACCGAAATGTTGAGGATAATGTTAAATTTCAATGCATTGTGATCTTGTCAGGGTCGAATTTACAAAATGTAGTCCAGACTGAACAGTACGAGTGAATGCAGTACATAAACACTGCATGTTGTACCGGCTTGGATCATGCAATTTTTAAAGGGAGTAATTGAACTATACACTTGTTAGAAATAGGGACGAGCATGATGTAAACGAACGGCAAGTTTCCGAAAATTAACGAACGATAACCGTTTGTAAAAGAAAAGAAAGGGAAAAAAGAACGAACAGATGTGTTAAAAAATTGCATTAAACTTACTGAAAATAAAGAATGAAATCATCATGTGTTTTGATTTTTTGTTGTTCTTTACTTTTTTCCTCTTTTTTTTTCTGTCTGAAATAATTGTAAACGGCTTGTTAAAAGTGTTGTTAAGAAGATTGAGATCGTTTACAAATGGTGGCTTTAAAAAACAACGGGAAAAACCCATGAAGTGAATTTAACGTTCAAATATAGCTAATAAAAAATAGTATTTTAAAAAAATGTTAGTATTTAATACAATTTTATGTTTACGTAAAGAAACGAGTTTAGAAAAGTCTGAACGTGGTCTGCCCTAGTTAGAAAAGTCTGAACGTGGTCTGCCCTAGTTAGAAAAGTCTGAACGTGGTCTGCCCTAGTTAGAAAATGACATAAGTTAATTCTCATCCCAAAGTTTCCACTTTAAATGTGATTAAGTATAGTTAATTTTGATTTATGTAGTTCTAAATTTACCAAAACTTGTAAAACTCTTTATCGGGAGAGCTGTAAAATAAGCTCAATTCCCAACTCCTGGATACAAATAGATTTTTCTATGATTGTAGGTTTATGGAGTTAATAGAAAGGAAAGAATAGTTCACGTCAAACTAAGGTAAATTGTACAAAAGAAAAATCTAAAATGTTTAGAATCATAACTCCTGCTATTCTGGAGCTAATGTGAAGAACAAAATGTTTTTAAATCCTAATACAGTGAATCCCAGATACATAGACCGTCAGAAGGTTTTTTGATAATTCTATAGAAAATAGTTTTTATTTTTAATTCAATGTAAATTAATAGCCCTTAAATATGAATGCAATTGATGTATTAATAACAAACTCATTTTTCCGCGGCATTTGATATTAAGTAATACGACAGTATAAAAAACTCTTGCTTGTATTCATATATATGGGCATCACTGTGAGTAGCTGGGTAAATTAGCCCCTAATACAGGTGAATAAAATCAAAATTAAAGGAGCTACGATGTCACAAAGTCGAAGCATTGTCTATGAATTTTACTTTCTCCTCTAGTTTGCAGTGACACAATACACGAGAACGCAATATCGGATTTATTTTATATTTTCATTTCAAATAATATTTCTCCGTTGGATCAGTGGGATCAATACTTTTTATAAATATTCTTATGAAAATATTTTATAACTTATAAGAATATATTTTCCATTTATCAGAATGCAAATACACATATCTCAAATTGTAAGCCAGGTGTTTAAACTCAAACTAAAAAATTTGGAATAATCTTCATTCATTTTGCAATTTTCTGATTTTAATTTTTTTCATAATCAAAGTACATTCATTTGCTTTCTTTCCTTTTTTAGTTTGCTGTTATGTTAAATTTCAAAGCTATTTCATTTTCACCCACAATTCATTCATGTAAAACAGAAACAATTTGTTTTCTTTCATTTTTCAATTTGAAATATTCAGAAACTGTAAATATCCATTTTTTTCATTTATAAAAATTTCTTTTCAGGCCCAGAAGTATTTATTTGTTCTGTTCGGTATTTGTGTTTATATTGTTGAGTCTAGTTTATGTATACAAGTATAATGATAGATACTTATTTATCCAATTATTTATCAAACACCAACCACCGACCCATTATCTTAAATCCCATGATATAGTAAAAAATATTCTCCACTGAAAGGAACTAATATTACACCCCCCCCCCTCATGGAAAATTTCGTCTGTGTACAAATTTAAACCTAAAGATTAAACGAATTGAAATTTGAATTTGCCAGGCCATTATCTCCAAAACTGCTTAAAGCCTATATACTAAATAGTATATACAAGAACTTTTACCTTTTATAACAACCAGGGCAAGAAGAGTTTAAATTTTACATTGAAATTCCATCGCTTTGTGGAGAATTTTTTTAGTTTTCATTTGAGACATATTATACGTTTTAATGATGTATATTACCGAGTTTGAGCGCAAAGTTGACGTTCAAAATCATCCATTTGAGTGGTTACGTTTCAAGAATCAATTTTTTAAAAATTATTAAATAACGACGTAAAAAATCGTAAAAAATGTAAAAAAATCTACAGTAACCTATCAGATGTTTAGAAACATATTCTCAATTAAAATTTTCTTAATAAATAAATGTTAGATTCAATTATTTATTTTTCCTCATTATATTAATTTTCTTATTCTTTATGATTTCTTCAAATTCTTCAAATGTCGTCTTTTCAATAAAATTTCAAGAAATCTTCAGAAAATGTTTGTGAGCAATGAGACATTACAGAAACTTATAACTGAATAAGATTACTTATTGTCGAGGATAATAGTTGATTTTTATTTTCTCAACCAATCCTACATTGCCTGTCACTCCCTTTAAACCTCAAGAGAATTGTGAGTACATTGCCGGTCACTCCCTTTAAACCTCAAGAGAATTGTGAGTACATTGCCGGTCACTCCCTTTAAACCTCACGAGAATTGTGAGTATATTGTCGGTCACTCCCTTTAAACCTCAAGAGAATTGTGAGTACGTATACTTTTTAATTTATAACGCATCCACACAAAGACAGTAAGAAAGAAAAAAGGTCGAATTTTTTTAAAAACTAAATATTTTTATTTTTCCGTTTGGATTGAAAAATTGACATTAACTATTCAGGTTAAATTGTGATTGAAAGTCCTAGCTTGCTGAGGAAAGTACCGAATTGTCGATTTAACGTGATGTAAACTTTCGACGGGTTGCTTTTCCCAGCATAAAACAACTTGAGTTAAAGCAGACAATAAATAATAAATAGATATGTTATCGATAATACTTACATGTCAAAGAAACACCATGATCCCTTTAAGCTTCCCATTTCCTCTTTTCTAACCATACAATTTTCCACATGGAGTAAGAACATCACTACATGAATAAATAACGTGGAATAACGATTAAGCATAAAATGAAAAATCCAGGTAATTTTCTTTCTTATCTTTGCTGTAGAAATCCACAAGTAAAGGTAAGGCTGGTTTAAAAAAAACTTATTAGTATCTAATATTAAATGGATTATATCTTGTTTAGTTTTAGATTTTAATAATATAATTTCTTTACATCTTGCGAAAAACACGAATTTCTTGTCAAACATACAAACACTAATTGCTGTATGTTTGACCAGTAATAAGTGTTTGTGTGTTTGACCAGAAATTAGTGTTTGTGTGTTTGACCAGTAATTAGTGTTTGTGTGTTTGACCAGTAATTAGTGTTTGTGTGTTTGACCAGTAATTAGTGTTTGTGTGTTTGAACAGTAATTAGTGTTTGTGTATTTGACCAGTAATTAGTGTTTGTGTGTTTGACTAGTAATTAGTGTTTGTATGTTTGACCAGTAATTAGTGTTTGTGTGTTTGACCAGAAATTAGTGTTTGTGTGTTTGACCAGTAATTAGTGTTTGTGTGTGTTGACCAGTAATTAGTGTTTGTATGTTTGACCAGTAATTAGTGTTTGTATGTTTGACCAGTAATTAGTGTTTGTATGTTTGACCAGTAATTAGTGTTTGTATGTTTGACCAGAAATTAGTGTTTGTATGTTTGACCAGAAATTAGTGTTTGTGTGTTTGACCAGTAATTAGTGTTTGTGTGTTTGACCAGTAACTAGTGTTTGTGTGTTTGACCAGTAATTAGTGTTTGTGTGTTTGACCAGTAATTAGTGATTGTATGCTTGACCAGCAATAGTGTTTGTATGTTTGACCAGAAATTAGTGTTTGTATGTTTGACCAGAAATTAGTGTGTGTATGGATTCTGCTGCTTCAAGTTCATCTATTTTCTTCTGACTGATTTTCAATCTTCGTTCTCTTTCCCATTCTAAGCTTGTAGTCCTCCCTGAGACACTCGTCCGCGACATGCTTCTCATGAGAGCATTTCAAATTCCTAAACCAAGCTTGTCAAGCATATAAGCGAACAATAGAAAATAAAGTATTTCTCTCATTAAACCATTTTCACTCCATGGGGAAAGGGAACAATGGTTAGAGAATTTTTTTTAAATATTTTAAAAAAACTTTTTAACAATTGCAAACATTCCAACTTCTTTTTAAACTTTCAATTGCAAGAAATAAATTTCTTTACTATATATAACTAAAATACATAAATACAATAAAATACATAAAATAACTAAGGAAAAAGCCACCGTAATGCAATTTGAATTTTGCTTGCCTCTTTATATCCAATAAACATCAAAATCAATATATTTATTTAAATATTGGAATATTCCTGATAGATAATAATGTCATGTGCATTTCATTATGAATAACTTTGCCTTCAAGATTATTCTAGGATTTCCATTTTACAAAGTAGTTAATAGGTTTTACATAGTAGTTAATAGGTTTTACAGAGTAGTTAATAGGTTTTCATGGTAGTTAATAGGTTAACATAGTAGTTAATAGGTTTTACAGAGTAGTTAATCTCCAAGATATTGTTACCAAATAAGCTTTTTTTGTATATCCGGTGAAAAAATCAAGAAAATCTCCGAAATTTATTTTACGCAATTTACTTAAATTAAATGCAACGAAAAATTACGGCTCGTAGTAGATAGATATTTAGCAAAAAACTAAGTAAATTAATCGTACGAAGTCAGAGGTGAGCGAATTCTAATGTTTAAAGAAAAAAATGTTAAACTGGAAATGAATCGAACGAATTGAAATATCTATAAAATAGTTTATATTGACAGCAATGCTATCAGCTGATTGAAAACCCAATATTCACAAATACTAAAACTTGAAAAATCCAATATCCCTATCACGATTGGGGTGGGGGAGTGTTGCCGCATTTTCTCCAAAAAATTTAGGATATTTTTTCAATTGAAATGAAAATAAAATCATAATCAACTTTATATTTTGACTTCTGCTTTGTTTCAAAGCTTATTTGATCTAGAAATACCAATTGAAATAAGACAAGTACACAAGCGTTTCATAAGATTACCTAGAACACTATTATTTTGGCACGAAGTGCTATAAAGAGTTTGAATTTTAATTTTCTCTATATCTCGAAGGTTCTCGTTTTTCAAAATTATATTTTGTCCCTCGCTAAAGCTCGGGACAAAAGGCTTGAACCTTCTTGATAAAGTGAAAATTTCTGTCCAAAAACTTTATAACACTGCCAACCAAAATAATAGTGTTAAAAACAGTTATTATTGATTAAGCTACAGGGCCAAGTCTTATATATTTTAAAAGACTTTGAAATGTGTCAAATGTTAATGTTAGTCAAAAATAAAAATAACTACTTTTGAAAATATTTTCGACACACTTTTTGATTTTTTTTTTCTAAATCCTCCCTTACACCCTGAACGTTAAAGATCTAATTTTTTTTATATGCAGGCCTTGAAAAGTTGGACTAGGGACATGTATCACACTCCCCTATCTCAACTCTTAGAGCATATCATGGGGTGGGGGGGGGGGGGGGGGGGGGGGGGGGGGGGGGGTGGAAAACCCCCCCCTCCACCAATATTAGACAAAAATAACATATAAAAAAACAAATTTTCAGCTTTTGTTTTTATTAAAGGTTTTAGATGCAGATATGATATATTCCGAGATATAAAACTAATTTAAATAATTTGAACGTAAATTGATTACTCGCCTCGATTTTCTAATCCTTATAGCTTTGCAACCTAATGTTTTAGTTGGTTTAAAAAAAAGGTTGGCGATTATAATGTTTGCCTCTGGAAAACAGAAATCTAGCTGAGATATTAGTGCATATTTGTTAATTGCAAATCCTTTTGATCCATGCAAATATTGAGGATTGCATAATTTAATTAACTAATTTGTTTCATCCAAAACAATCCAATAAAGTGAGCCATATGGAAAATATAGATATAGTTCATATAACCAGATTTTATTTTAGGCATACTTCATACTCAATTAAAAATAAAAATATACAAAAATCATATTTTTATAAACTCATAACTGAGTTAAATGCCTTGTATATAATGCATATATTTATTTTACGAAAGAAACGGATGGGGGGGGGACAAGGGGCGGGGATTTTAAAAAGGTCTGTTATTTGTTTTCGCTTACTAAAAGGGGGTGGGGTAGTTCTTCCGCCCCTAGAATTCGAAATCTTTCTATCTTTAGCTAAAGAACATTAAGAAAGAAGAAGGCTTGAATTTGAAAATAGTAAAAGTACATTTTCACTTTTTAATATTATGATTCTAAATTGTATGCCTTTTTTAATCTTTTTATTACAATTGGATTCAAATGATAAATTGAAAATTTTAATATCTTAAATAATGTTTGGGCCTTTATAGTTATTTAATTTAATGTATTTCAAGTTTAAAGGCAGTCACTGGCTAGGTATACGGTAGTTAAACTGAGTGTACACTGTATTGTAAAATAAAATATTAGAAAAATTAGATACCTTTAATACATGTTTACTTTCTATAGTTGCTACATGGTTGTTGAAACTTAAGTTGATTAGTTGATTAGTTGATTAGTTGATTAGTTGATTAGTTGATTAGTTGATTTGTTGATTCCTTAACTCGAACACAAAGTTACAAAATAATTAGATAAACAGATATATTTCAAACATAAAAAAAATACAGATTTAGTAATAAATGTTGATGTATGAAATAGTTTTTAATATTCAATTAGAAAATATACTATTTAGGTGTGTCAGGATAATTCAGAGGATTTTAAACATTTAGAAATATAAACCCGGTTGTTTAAGTAAGTGGAGTTGCTATAGATTGCAAAATTATTTTTGGATTTAATTATTCACCAGTTAAAACGTTTCACTATTTGATGTTTTCCTTTTGTCGGAGTACAGAGGTAATGTCGGAGTATTTCTTTGGTTTGGATTTCTCCGAGAAGAGATGGGTTGGTAAAGATTGGAAAGTAGATTTATGGGAAACAATGGTATAAATAGCAATTATTGAACGTAATAACCATACCTAGCCAGTCAATCCCTGTAAAGGAGTCAGGTGTGTTTTAAGCACATTTTTAATCAATTTTATAAAGTATTTATACAGAGATAATGGGGATTAAATGATAAAATCTCTTTTTTTCTGGCACTTCATTCTTTTTTGGTAACCCTGTTCATGAATAACTTGGTAACAGAAGCACCTCAACTTGTTCCTGTGTATTTGCAATCAACATTCTCCCGCGAGATTCCCATTGATTCCAATATACAAACCACTGTACATAGTACATAGTACAAACTTAAAGCAAATCCCTTAGATCAATCTTACAAAGCATAGTGGTGAAACCCATAGATTCTAATATTTAGGATATTTTCATGTTTTTTGATAATCAGTGAATTTTATGGGGCTCGGGGGGCAGACGCAGACGCTAGTTTTGAAATTTGAAGTATTGGTATTGGAACACTGTAAAGCTTCATTCGGGCAAAAATGTAGAAGATTGTTTTTCTACCTTGAAAAGTTCACATTTTGGATTACGGTGATGTGAACTTGACTATTTAATTCAAATGTAGAGAAAGATGAAATTCGACAATAAACTGGATTTATTACAGAATATACATTATACAATATACATATATTTAAATAATGTTCTTTTCCACTTTCATAATGTTTTCTTACAAAACAATTTAAACTTGAAAACTGCTTTAAAATTAAATAAATGAATTCTCAACAATTTTCCACCATGTTAAAAAAAGTACAATAATTAGGACGAAAAACTTTTCAGCATTCTGATGATTCACGTTGCAATTTATAAAAATACAAGCAAATTTCTTTTAAATTTTAGAATCATTTCCATACAATCTGCATAAAATGAATTAACAGTATAATTACATTTTTTATCGAAGCACTGTAAACTAGTCTAAGATGGTGAATACTTCCTTAAAAGTCATTCAATTTTTCAACCAGTGGCTAAGAACATTCTCGTGGTTCTACCGAGTTCCTCATTAAAAATTATTGAAATTGGTTATAGTGGTCATAACATTCAAATAGAGTTTATTACATGAAGAGATAGAAGATTATTAAAGTGTACACTGTACTGTACATTTGCCGTATTGTACAAAGCCAACTATATGGCACTTAAGGAAGTGTTTTTTTTCTTTCTTTGTTTACATTAATGTAATCTATGCAATATGCAGAACTCCCAGATTGAATTGGACAAAAATGAGAAAATTATTCTAAAATTTGTTCTTTCTTTTCTTCACACATAGCTATGCAAATTGCACACTTGAAGAAAATGGCGGGTTTATGCTGGAGTTTTATTGTTACTTACGCTTAACAACTTTCAATTCAATAAATTGTATTACAATATATAGACTTCCCTCATTTTCAGCATTATTTCAGTTCACTTTCTTTGGAGCATTTTTTCTTTTCAGTTTTCACAAATAATGTTGATGGAGGCGTTGAATTAAAAATATTGTCATTTAGAGAAACTGTTCTTAAAGTTCAATGAGAGAGAATTGAATTAAAGTTTTAAAAACCTTTTTCCTATGATGGCTTTCCCTTTCGCTATACCTGAATTTAAAATTGAATTAAAATAAAGATTCTAAAAACATATTTTGTCGATATTGCATTTCCAGATTTGTTTGACAAACAAATAAAACTAAAAAGGTTTAACCAAAATTGCATTTTTCGTCGCAAAATCATTAATGTAAGGTTTATCAATGTTTTGTTAAAAAACTATTTTTGAAACAAAATTCCAACCAATGAAAGTTTAACCATGGTGGTGTACAGTGCACTCCTGGGGGGACTAGAAACGGCAAAAAGGAAAAGTTTTTAAATAACTTTTAAATAATTTAAAACTTTGTTGTAAATCTTAACGGTGCATCATAATCAAAATTAGAATATTTTTCCATTTAATGCATTACTAACGTGTCCAACGGAAGGCCATTTTTAAATAGATGCGCGCAGTAAATATTTCCATTACCGTGTGTACTTTCAGCAATAATCTTAATATTTAGGTCAATATCTCTTAAACTCTAGTATAATCGCTGCCCTACACAATTTAAACAAAATATTTCTCTATTTAACTATCATGTCGAATATAATTGTCTTTGTAATTGTCCAAAACGATTAAATCCGTTGAAATTTTTAGTTGACTGAGTTAAATATTAAAAACCTCCAAAAAATATACTTTTCGGAAAAACGAGCAAAATTTCGCCACATTTGTATATAGTTTATATTTTATAATATTTTTTAGCTAATTTGTTTAGAATTTGATTATTTCTCTTGTCGCTTGTGCAACTACCTAAAAATGCCGCGCACCACTCACATTTTTCGAAAACCGTTAAAAACGTTTCCTAAAAAAGTAAATGTAAAAAAATTAATGAAAAAATATTATAAAATATAAACTATATACAAATGAGGCAAAAGATAATCGATGACTGTAGGTTGTAATATCTAAATGATTTGTTTGAAATTGAATTGATTTTTTTGCGGTCTAAGTCGTTTGTTGCATTTTCCTCAATTTGTATGGGTGCTACGTTTTTCGGTATAAGACGTCTTTAACAATTTTCTCCTTATAGACGCAACAGATAGAAGTAAGATTAGTATTGATCAAAAGCGCTTTTTTATCGCATTAAGCCTATACCCCCTTTCATTTTTCGCGAACACTCCCTTTAATATAAACACCTATATTAGTTCTATTTGATGTCCCTATCTTGAGAAATTGATATAAACACCTATATTTGTTCTATTTGATGTCCCTGTCTCGAAAAATTGATAAACACCTATATTAGTTCTATTTGGTGTCCCTGTCTCGAAAAATTGATAAACAGCTATATTAGTTCTATTTGATGTCCCTATCTTGAGAAATTGATATAAACAGCTATATTAGTTCTATTTGATGTCCCTGTCTCGAAAAATTGATAAACAGCTATATTAGTGTCCGAGTTAAATGAAAACTCATGTATATATATGTAATACGGTATAAAATATATATATATATAAAATTTTAAACAGATCTTTAAAAAGCAAATTCGGAACAAGCTGAAAATTACGAAAACTCCCAGGTGCCTGGGAAGTTTAATCACACCCCCTTCGATATTTGAATATAATACTTATTAATTTTCAATAGACATAATTAATCTTGTTACATCTGTACCTGGGGGTCGCAGGGTGCAATTTAACCTGACTAAAATTTCCACAAATTGTAGTGCAGTAATAGTATCTACTATCTGGTCACGTGGCTTCGTCGACCATATAATGTTTAATGAGTTTTCGTATAACTGGGAAACAGATAATTATATCAATTTCTCGAGACAGGGACCTCAGATAGACATATTATAGGTTGTGATCAATGCCTAAAATTTCTAGGCAACCTGGTCTTGTAAACCCTTGATATTTAAAGCTTAAATTATTTGATCTAACTATTATAAAGATTAATAAATTTAAACAAGAAAATCATCAAAGGATCATTTCTTCTTACTTTCTGTCCTTTTCCTCAACAATTCTAATTTTCTCCTCCATAAATCTTTGCAACTTGGAACCAAATTTTATAAAGGAATTGAGTTTTTGCCACGAACTCAAATCTTCTGATCCTAACATCTTCGCAACCTGATGGTGCAAACCTTTGATATTTCAAACTTAGATTATTTAATCTATAAGTATTAATAGTTTGAAATATCTAAGGTCTACGACATTGGATTACAAAGATATAGAGATTAGAAAATCGGAGTTTGTGGCAAAAACTCAACTCCTTTGATTTGCCTTGATGACCTACTGCCGGTATAAATTTGAACCACCGATTCAAAGGTAAGATAGGGTGTTGGCAGTTCAAATTCATTAAATTCGGTCCCAGATATGATAAATCTTTGACATACATTTCAAACGATACATTTTGCCAAAGGAATTGAGTTTTTGCCACAAACTCTGATTTTCTAATCCTTTTATCTCTACAATCCAATCCCGTAAACCTTAGATATTTCAAACTATGAATTCTGTTAGATTAAGTATTCTAAGTTTGAAATATCAAAGGTTTAAACCATTCGGTTGCACAGATATAGGGATAAGAAAATTTGAGTTTGCGGCAAAAACTCAATTCCTTTTAAGTCAAAATTTGAGGAATCAAAGTGTAAAAGCATCCTGGTGCAAAAATGTAAGGATTAGAAAATTCTAGTTTGAGGAAAGTGTTCAGTCTCTTTTTATGCATTGTAAATATATAAGGTAGTAGTATAAGACCCTCCGGCCTTTGAATATCAATTCTTACAAATTTAAATGTTTTTTTTTTCATTAAAACCCGCACTCAGCAAAGTTCTAATGGGAGATGGTTTTCATTAGCAACCTTTTAAGAAACAATACAGGGTAATTGGTTTCAAAATTCTTTCAAAAACTTAAACAATTTATCAATCTATTTTTTCTATAAGATTTTTTAGTTTTTTTTTTAATATTTATTTTTACTCAAATCTAATTTGTAAGGAAATTAAATCAAACGACTAATTGAAAAAATTTGCAAAAACTTTTTAATTTTAGATAGAAAAAAAAGATAATTAGACCCAGAAATATAAATTCATATAAGTCCTTCCTAAAACTGTTTTATTTCTTATATGTGAGTTACACAGAGATCTAGATAGCTGTGAAAATTGTTCATCAATTTTTAAAACATGGCATCTCCTGGATCATTGACTTGTATTTACTAATTCATTTAGTTTAGTGTCTGCATCCCTGGACACGTACATTAACACTAAAATATTCATTAAAAATGTAGGAATATTTTAATGAATATTAAAAAGAAGAGGTGATCCTATTCGGGCTGACGTCTCCCCGTCCTCTATTTTCTTATTGTGATAAAAATCCAAAACATTTGATACAATTTTCGAAAACCCTTAAGCTCTACTTTAATAATCTGCAGAGAAGATAGGAAATTTGCAAAATCCAAATATTCAATGCAAAGTCTAGTTATTTACCAAAAAATGTGCAAATCCAAAAAGTGCGCAAAAATGACAAATTGTACATTTTTTAAAGCCCTTGACCCAGCAAATTTAAAATATGCAAAAATATTTGCAAAATTTTAATGTGTATTCAAGAAAAGCTGAAAGTGTGCGAATTCCCTTCAAAGGTTTCTGAGCAAAAATCGCATCAAAGTTTCATTGCAACAATTGTGCGATCTGCTTCCTTTTATTGAAAAAGCTATAAAATGTTGAAATCAAGTAGGGATAAATATAAACTTAGTTTTGCATAAGGCAGTATGCCTATTCCTATTAATGCATGGCATTATGCATAAAGGCCCAACTTTAGACTTATCTAATGACGAACTTTATCTTTTACCAATATAAACTTAACTTTTTCCAAACTTTAGACTTATCTTACACCGAACTAAAGACTTATATTTTACCGAACTAAAGACTTTCCTACAACATTTTATTATTTTTAAAGAATTGTTTCAGACAGCAAAGAAAAGTTTCATAAATTTTTAAGACGGGGTCGTCTTTTCAGTGTCGCAACTCCTTGGCTATATACCTGTAACCTTTAGATCAGCAAAGTTCTTATTTTTATCTGTGATTTTAGGAAGTAATTGGCAACCCTCTCATGGATTTTTGCGTGAAAGCTTTCAACCTTTAGATCACGATGGGTCTGGTATGTTATTGTTAAGTTTCTACAAAGGCTGAATGGATTCAAATTAATTATGCATAAGTTTATAAACAACAAGATTTTACATATATGATTTAATTAAAACTTAATGATTTGCAAACTTCATCGCTCTTTTAGCAAACTGTATATTGTGTAAATATCTTAATGAGGTTGTTTATTGATTTTTAATTAAGGGAAACGTATGCGTAATTTCGAGGGACCCTCTTTGCTATGACAATGTCCGATGCAAAATGATACCCTTTAATCCTAATATTGTCGTTTTTCTAGATTAAAAGTGTTTAATTCTGATAATTTGTTATGGAAATACTACAATACTACTTAATTTGTGCAGAAAACCCCTAAATCATAAAATAATCAGTAATTTAAGATAATAAACTTTGAAATATAATTCATACCTAAATGCTGAAAGCTTTTAAGGATACCATTGTGAATCGGGCATTGCCATCTTTGAAAGGTAACTTGAAATTACGCGTACAAAAAATTGTTACACATGATGACACAGAGACTTATAAAAAGAAACATTGTTCCAGTTTAGTCGTTTTCTCATCGTAGACATCATTTCAAGTGAACCTTCATATAAAGATTTACAAAATTTTCAAAATTTAAAATAGTTTAATTCTGATGAAAATAATTTATTTCTGATGAAAATAGTTTATTTCTGATGAAAATAGTTTATTTCTGATGAAAATAGTTTATTTCTGAAGCAAGAAATGCGTCACTTTTTTAGAGTAAAATACGGATAAAAATAATCAGTTAAAAAAAAATACGATTTTTGTCTGGAGCGTGCACAACTTGGTTTGCAGTACGTTTTGAATCGGAAAATCGGTAATGACACTCTATCATTAAAGATTTTTGACATACATAGATTAATGATAAATCAATCGGTTCTAGTAAAAAATTGATTTTTTAACTTTTTTAGAAATCAGCCAACCGCCCTCACCGGTCTAAAAAAGACATAACAAAAATATTGCGGAAGAAAAAAATTTAAATCGTTAAAATTTTACTGTTTTTATTTTGCTTGGACAAAGTTTAAAGTAGATTTGTAAACAATTGGTTTAAAAGAAATGAAGCTAAGAAAGAATTACCAATAAATAACTGGAGTCAGATAAGGTTTGTTTAATGGTCTGGATGAATATATTCTTTTTGCATCTTTATAGCCGCTACAATAGGCCTAATAAATTAAAAGGAACTTTGCCTGAATACTTAAAGAAATATGATTTTTTATGCATTTAATGTATTTTATGTTCGGTGGAATTTTGAGCGTATTGTATTTTCAGACATGGTGGATATTGAAAAGGCCATAATGCATTAACTTTTAAGTAATATTTATAACATTTTGAGAGAAAAATTGAGAGGGAGTAAGTAAACCCAGTATCACTATATCACTGGGGTTTTGTTTTAGTATTTAGAAGTTTTGTAGGGAATAACAAATTTTAAACAATAATTGAGTTAGGAGTATCTCTGACCCTGTAGTAATAGTAAATTCAACCTAAAGTCCGACCGCGTCTACCTTGTTGCACCGGCTAGTCCTATTGAGTGTCTGCTTTATTTACTCAATTTGTCTGGTAGAAGTACAAACTGGGACAGGAACGGTTGACCCGGCTCGGGAATTCAAATGTACTACGGCTGCCCGTGGTATAAACATTACATATTAGCATAACCCCTTAAACAATAAATATAATTTCCTCCACAGTAGCTGCATCATAAATCAAGAAGATTTATTAAAAAATTAGCTGGCCTTGAAAAATTTGCACACTGCATTTCCGCACTCTGACTCATGTTACTAACCTCCAAATTACAAATGTTGCTATCAGCTGAAAATAGGGCAAATCCCTTTCATTTCTGCACGGAAATATACTGCCTCGAGCTTTAAAGTCATTTAATGTTTTCATGATAAATGTGATTTTTTGCAAAAAAGAATCCATTCTAAAAAGAATTGAGTCTTTGCCACAAACTCTAATTTTCTAATCCCTATATCTGATTAACCCAATGTTGTAGCCATTTAATATTTCAAACTATGAATTCTGTTATCTAAAATAATATAATTTTGAAATGTCAAAGGTGTACACTACAAGGTTGCAAAGATATAGGCATTAGAATATTTGATTTTGTGGTAAAGACTAAATTCCTTTGTATCTAACATAAAGTCAGCATCCCAACTTGACAGAAATCGACTATAACCTGTCTCCCCTCTATCCTTTTAAGTGAAAATATATTATTGTGTTGAAGAAGAAGAGAGCTATATAGTTCGGTACTTAATAAAGTTTAGAAAGAAATATTCCTCATTTTCTCATCCTTTTAGCAAACAATAAGAACCACTTATGCTGAAGAAGGGATTATTTAATATTTTGTGAAGTATATCAACGTTTAATAATGGAAACTAATTAAAACCAGTTAGTAAGAAATTTTTATGTTGTTAGAAAACTTAATTTAAAACAATTGGAAAAAATGTTAATTAGCCACGCACCTCTGACCCTTTAGTAAAAGTAAATTCAACCGAAAGTCTGACCGCGTCAACCTTGTATCACCGGCTAGTCCTATTGAGTGTCTTCTTCATTTACCCAATGTCCGGGCAATACAGCACAAACTGGGACTGGAAAGGTTGACCCGGCTCGGAAATTCCAATAAACTACTGCTACCCGTGTTGTTTTCAAAAATGCACAATTCGGAAGATATAAATCAGGACAGTTTAAAGGAATTGAGTCTTTGTCACAAACTCTCAATTTATAATCCCTTTATCTTTGGAACCCAATGTAGTACATCTTTGATATTTCAAACTTATTTTAATTTATCTAACAGAATTCATAGTTTGAAATATCTAAGGTCTACGACATTGGAATCCAAAGATAAAGGGTTTAGAAAAGCAGAGTTTGTGGCAAAGACTCAATTCCTTTGAAATTATTTTATTTCTTCATATCCCATTGTCATAGGAAACAGGCCCCCACAGCGGATTGTAATTGAACTATTATTTAGTTAAAAACTTTAAGTGACCCTACATTTATAGATTGGAAATGTCAGATTTACAATGGTACCGTTAAAACTTTATCTAGCAACAAGAGCTATATCTCGTCGTTTAAACATCTTGAAAAATGTTAATTTCTGAATCTTCCATCGTTGGCTCTATTCCCAAAAATCCACAAATTAGTTTGATAGAGAAACCACAATCGAAAATAACCAATTTTTAGGTAGTAAACAAGAATTTAGAAAAATGGAAGGACCTCTTAACCCTATTCCCGCTGGGGGGGGGGGTCAATTTGACCCCCCCCTGTAGTTTTTTTTACATAACTCAAAAAGTATTGGTCTGAGGCTGTTGAAATTTTCTGACTTTTCTTACATACCCAAAGCCCTCCCTTTAGGCCTAAAACCGGGCTTTAATACTAACTGCCTGAGTCCTCAGGCACACTGCCTGAATGACTGCTTTTGCCTGTAGCAAACTAAATCTTTGTTTTGACCCACTTTCACTTGTCAGATTTTGATAAAATTTAGCTTTTTGGAAAGCCTATGACATAAGGAAACGGATTGCACAAGTTTTGCGAAAAAAAATTGCAAATTTTTTGCAAAAAACCTGTTAAAGGAAATTTGCACATTTTTAGTTTTTCTTGATTAAAAATCAGGTTATTTAAAATTTTGCAAAAATTTTTGCATATTTGAAATGGCATGGTCAAGGGCTTTTCAAAAATGTATAATTTTCATTTTTTGGACAAATTTTTTTTTGCAAACATTTTTACTATAAAACTGGATTTTGCAATAAAAAATTCAATTTTCGCAAATTTGCAAATTTTTTTGCAGATTCTAAAAGTAGAGCACAAGAGCTTTCTAATGATGTATCATTTGTCATATTTGGACATAAAACATGGGATTTAGAGGGGGGGGGTCAAATTGACCCCCCCCCCAGCGTATCCTGGTTTTCAAGTACCCCAGCGGGGATAGGGTTAAAAAATTAGAATTTTAGAAATCTCGGTGGAAATGTCAAAATAGTAAAAGTACTAAAAATATCAAATTCATCAAATTGTATTTAACAGCATTATACATCAAGTCAATAATTAGACCGAGTTATTCTTTTGATATGAAAGCTAATAAACAAAGTTTAAAACTAATCTAAGTTTGATATTAGAACTTTTTAATTACTAATGTATCTGACCAACCCATCAGCCAGGGTTTCCAAGGGGAATTTAAGCTCAATCTTTAAACGTATAGGACCACCCCACCCGGGGTGGGGTTGGCCGTTGGGGTGGGGCCACCCCCTCTCCCAATCTTTGAACGTGACCAATCCCCCTCACAATTTTTTAAAAAGGACCAGTAATCCCCCCTCTCATAATCTTTGAAAAGGACCAATCCCCCGTAAAATCTTAAAGTTTGCTTTATTAAAAAGGGCAAGCTACAAAATCGTATTTGCAAGTTTAAATTTTTGAAGGATCTCCTTCTTTTGAAATTATGTGATGAAGCATATTCCTTCCATCTATGATTCAAATTGTAGTAATATTAAATCTGAAATTTGAATTTTTGTCCAAAATAAAAATTGCAATTTTTGAAATAAGTGTTGAAATGAAATGTTTAATAAATTCCTGCGTGCATCATTATTGATAAACGATATTTAAACTTTCTATATTGAAATACAGTGAAACCCTTAATAAAGAATACATCGAACGAATTCATCAAATGTCGTATTCTTCACTTTCTGATAGTGAAATGTTGCAGATATTTAGTTTTTTAATTAAATGATTATATGAAACTCTTTAAAACTGTTCCCGTATATTCATGGCATATTTATTTATTTTCGCAAATACTGAAATTTACGTAAAATAGTATAAAACTCATTGAAAAATTGTCAAGACGACATTTGATAGATTCTTCCGATGTATTCGTTTTAAAAAATAAATTTTGTTTGTTTTAAACTGTATGTATATGTATTACCAACAGTACCTTATAGTGTTGATCGAATTCATGTATTTGACCGTTTTGTCGACGAATTCTAACCCCTTCAACCCTCCCCCCCTTCCCCCACTGCATACGCCCATAAACTAGTCAATCCTTTCCCAGTCATTCAATACTCTTCAAAAGAGTAAGGTACGGTTTTCTAATTTTTCTTTTAAGTTTTATGTGTTCTGACAATATTCATTTTGAAAAATTCCATTTTACATAAAAAAGATTTTTATTTTTGTTCTCTTCTGTATTTATTATAGTTGCTGTGTTTGTATTTTTTATTTTTATTTTTTGCTTATATCTGTTATATTATAGGACTAACTCCTGATGATGCCAAAGTTTTTGGCGAAATATATTGAGAAGAAAATGATATAATTCTAGTGCTAGAGAGTAGGGTTGGGATTTGTTTAAAAACGATCTAAAGTATTCGTTATTAAGGGTTTCACTGTAGCTTTTTATAGATTTGTTAGCAAAGGTGCAGAAACAAGCCCTTAATTACATTTGCAAAAAAACAAACAGAAAACAAACATTTTCGGGTCTACTTATAACTCACATATTAGTCGTTATTTATCAGAAGATAATAGAATCTGAGGAAACATCTTTATTATTTTGTAATTTGCAATCTTAATTACAAAATCCTGAATTTTGAATTGAAGAATTTGCTTTCAATTTAATCCCAAAATCAATTGTTTGTACACACATTATTTAAATATCAATATTTCTGTTAAAATTTTAGAGAAGGAGATTCCGGGAGAAATCGTGACAAATTTTTATTGGAACGAAGACGACTTTCAAAGTGTCTTTATGTACAGTATATTTGCACTGTTGGAAAAACTACTTATTTATTGTTCGAACTTAAGTTCAAAATGTTTGCGGTAAATTTAAATTTCGGGACAAAAATTGTCAGGATAATTTCTAATGGTGTTAATGTTAAAAAAGTCGTTAGAATTTGCTCTGCCTCTAAAAATTTGGTGGTTCCTCTAACTATTGAAATATGTATTTTGACCTTCTGACAAACATGTTAATCAAAGAATCCTACTTAAGGGTAAAAATCAAAAAGAACCGAAGAATCAGATTTATTTTCTGCTTCAACAATTCAATTTGTTTTTATAGGTTGTTGTTTTTAGCTTTTCAAACTGAGCAGGAAGCCCTGGAGGCCCTCAGCTTGATAAAACTAATAAAATACAAAAACTTTCCGACAAATGGAAAACAATCTTTGTAGAATTTTGAATTTCAAAACCTTCAGCTGAATTTAAAACAAAGTGTACCGGAATAATAAGTTTTTAAAAGAATTCAAGTTTTCAATTGCAAATTTTTTTAGCAAAGAATTTTCTCAACAAATATCTGACCTTATGCCTGAGATTTTACTGTGTACTTCAAATGGATGATTCATGAAGCTAGCTTTTGAAGAGGCCTCCTACAGCTCTGCTTAAGATGTTTTAATGAAAAAGAATGTGATTAATATTTGCTAAGAACGGAGTTTGTCAAAGTGGTAGCTAAGCTAATATAACTGGTTTGACTGTTATTAAACATCCTTCATTCTTCAGACAAGATGTTAAAGAAAATACGTTTTGCCCAAAGTAGAGCCAAAGGAATTGAATCTTTCCACAAACTCTGATTTTCTAATTCCTACATCTTTGCAACCCAATGTCGTAGACCTTAGATATTTCAAACTATGTATTGTGTTATATCGAATCAATTTGGGAAAATTGAGAATCAGAAATTTCACTTTTTGCAAATATTTATAAATATGCGAATATATAAGAATATATGTATAAGAAAAATGTTGGGTAAAAAAATAGTAAAGAATGCCTTTCTTTACAAAGTAAAAAAAAAATTATTATATTAATTTGATTAAACGTGACAAATCAAATTTACCTCAGGCTATTGATAAGAATTCCATGGTTTTGGAAAAAACGATAAACTTGATACTTTATACATTTATTCTCTGCATTCACGCAATGAACTTTTATTGTGAATTCAAGTTTACTTATAAACTTCCATCAATGTTTATTGACTACAGCTTAAAACAAAGATAGGATAAAAGTTTACTCATTTGAAAAGTTTGATATAGTTCAGTTTTCTCTTGCGATTAGGGTTTGCAGCAAACATGAAAAATTGTTTCGCGAAAATTTCTCATTTCTTCGCATTTCGTTCGCTCGCGAAAATCATTTTACTCAATCAACTTTAACAAAGTAACATAAAAATCTATTTTTTAATGCAGTAGCGTACTTGCACTATATGTCAAATTAGGTGTAAAGCTCTTCCGTAATTGAAATAAATCCATTTTTTTACAGAATAAATAGCATACTTGCACTTTATGTCNATATATACCTATATATTTATAATATATGCACACGGATTGAAATAAATCTAGAATAAATGTAGTCAATGTAACTAGTGAATTATCATAAAGCTGTCCACTATAAATAGAGACTTTAGAAAAACGCTCTTACTCATCAGTTTTAAATTTACGCTAGGTGATGGATTTTGACTTAAGACACATTTCATGAGAAACACTAGCTCCAAAGGCAGTCTCTGTGCATGTATACAAAAAAATTCTAGTAATGCTTTTAATTTTCAGAGGAAAATATCAATTATAATTGGCATGGTAGTTTTTGATGTAGAACCTACCAAAAAGCGTTTTCATCCACTCCTCTCTCATGTCTTTAGTCTTCTTTCATGGTGAATATTCTTCAGAACACTGCAACTTATTTGTTCTCAGGGCACAGGTGTCTGATTATCGCGAATTTTTCATATTGGTGGATTTGCTATTTTATAAGCTGTTTAAAAAGTCTTCATTTATAGTGGAGAACCATTAGTGAAAGCGGAAAGGAAGCCTTTTATTTGATAGAGTTTGTTATAACGTTAATACCAGAAATGATTGGGAAATTGAAATAAAACCCAGCTAAAACCTATAATTTGATATACATCATGAATGGGGTTGTACATGGTCTAGGGGAAGGGGGTTAAACATTACTAGGAGGGGGGAGGGGAGTAAAAAAAATCGATGCGCTACGCGTGCGAAACGATAACATCTACCCTACGCCCCCCTGGTTCTAATATTTCGCGAATTCAAGAAAGGGTTAAATTGAGAAAGGATAGAATTTAGTTTAAACACGTTAATTTAAGTTAACTACAACTTAAACTATAAACTCACAACTTAGGCATTCATTAGTTTACACTTTGGATAACTTTATAAATTTCTATTTCATTTATAATGCAAAAATGATTTCATAATTACTATTATTTTTTAGAACACCACACAGGTAATATTTAACAATTTCAGCAAATAAAGGGATAATTGAAGGATTTATAACTGGCGTAATGATAGTTTACAAGCCAAGGTTACAAAACTTAACAAGAAAAATATCAAAATGTTACAAAATATTTGAATAATTTTAAAATTCATCAGGAATTATTTTATGTTGTTACGTTTGCTTTTAGCTAGGGGGGGGGGGGGGGGTACAGTAGATTAATCGGTCTCCCACATGGGTTATCCATCAGCTCAGATTGTTCTGTCTCCAGCTTTTTTACATTTCCTACAACCTTAGTATTTTCCCCCATTTATGTATATATATATATTACAGAAGTAAATATGTATATAATGGACATATCAATAACCAGGAAAATTTGTAAATATTTAATGAACAAAAAATTCAGACGAAGATTTGACGAAATTGCTTGTTTAAAGGGGAATACTATAGTGATTACCAGTAAACTGTTAAATGGAAGACAACTGCAAAGTGTATTCGATGTTGTTAGAAAGCAAATAGTTTACTAATAACTTATTAAAGAACTTAATAAGTAAAATGGGTCTGTTTACACTGCACAATTTTTGTATCTCATATTAAAAGGTCTATTTAAAGTCATAAGTTCTCTAATAGTCGTCGTCCTATTCCAGCGTTTTTTTGTTTTCACTGTACAGTAAAAGTGTTGTTGAAAATACGCCGCTGGAAAAAAACAGTGTTAATGTTGACACTAACAACAAACGTACTGCTGCGGAGTTTAAATTTAGCTGACACCAAATGCTGCGTAGACAATAGAGGTTATAAAATAAATAGAGTATATATATTTGAAGTAGTAACCTCTGTTTTTCTGTTTGCTGCGGGATATGCTTTTAGCTTGGTTTTAGAAATTGTTTACTTCTCACAAACGTTGTAAAATACTTCTTACCAGCTATCTACCTACACTGGGATCAGCAAATGTATGAAAAAGGGAATTTCAGTTTACAGTGGGGAGAGGGGGGGGGGGAGGATAAACTTTAGTTCTAAGCCTTTCTTATCAGACTCTAAGGTTGACTAACCCAGAGATTCATTAAAATTCTATTAAATACTCCAGACGAACTTCAAACTTTGGTTTGCAAACAACAAATTTAATAATATATTAAAAAAGTTCTAAAACACAAGTAGCAAAATTGTTTATTTTGTGGGATTTTAAATTCATTGAACAAAAGTCTTCTTATTCTATGATTTGTAGGTCTTCATGTTTTAGTTGCTAGAGGTTGAAACTTTAGAGATAGCGTTAAAAACCCCGGGACATCAAAAAGTGGAAATAAATCCTGCGGACGTCAAAAAACCCGGATTTCTGTTTAAAAGTAGTGTCTTGCTAGACACTGTAGTTGAGCTGAGAATGCAGTTTTATAGAAATATTTTTTAGGATTTATTTTAGACCTTTCAGATGTTTTTACGATGCATATTTGTTCAGCAAGAGCGCAAATTCAATCTTTAAAATCCTCATAGAATATCCATTTTGGAGGGATGATTTTGAGAATCTTTTTTTTAACTATTCAATTGAATTTGTTCTCTTGCTCAACAAATATGCACCGTAAAACGTCTGACAGGTGTCACATGAATCCTAAAAAATTTCTTTACAAAATCAAATTCTCAGCTCAACTACCATGTCAAGCCAGACTCGCCAGACACTCCCTATATTCCACGGATATCAGCTCTGAGGGCAAAACTTTGATGTCTGATAATTTAAGATAAAAGGAAAAACAAAACACGAACAAACATGACAATTTTCGAGTTTTTTACGTTTGTACACTTTCTATCTGTAATTTTAAAGACATATTAGTGTAAATAATAAGATGAGAAAACAATTTTAACGGGTATTTCAGGTCATTTATTCAATTCTATTTTTTCTTTATCCTTTGATGTTTTATTTCCTTAGAGGGGGCCCGCCCACCTCCAGGAGCTCATGGTTGGACCCGTGGGCCCAGCCCGCTGCCCCCCCCCTTTAGTCCGCCCCTGCATGAACCATACCTACCACCAGCTCAAACCCTGAATTACCGATTCATATCCTCATGAACATTTAGCTTTGAATCAATGATTCAGTATTTGTGCCGGTATAGGTAGTTCAGTGACCTGGCTCAAATTCCTTAAGTTCGGTGGCAGGTCTATAAAGTTTAAACGTTGCGCAACTTAAATCTTTTGAAAGTTAATTTTCGAAAAAGTTTTAAATTAGTCTTAACTTTATCATGCTTTGGGATATATTTAATGAGTTAGGTATTCAAGTTAGCTTCAAAAAGAGGAGTTTGTTAGTATTCTTTTAATTAAATACCCATATTTGAAGAGGGTAATGCAGGTTAGTACATTTAATATATGGCATATTTGAAGAGGGTAATGCAGTTTAGTACATTTAATATATGGCATATTTGAAGAGGGTAATGCAGGTTAGTACATTTAATATATGGCATATTTTTAACAGTTAAGTATATGCATCTTTATTAATTAAAACATAAGAGATAAAATAACAATGTATAAATTCTCTAAATTCACATTCATCTCAGACATGTTAGAAACCATATCTCTGTTTTGCTGCAGTGCTCAGCTCCAGGAGCAGGCTTGTAGAATATTCGAGGGAGAGATATCAAAGATACACAATGCTAGATATTGGACTTGAGTCGAGTAGACTGCCTGAATTAAGAGAGATATTTTTATAAATCAGAATTTTAGAATAGAAACATACCTGGCTTTAAATGTCATCTTTTTCTTTACTCCAAGAACAAGAGCAATAAGGGAAAGAGGTTATTTTGTATGGTTATCTAAAATCTAATTAATCAAAACTGTAATAATGTTTTTTACTATTTTATCAATATGATCACCTTATTCTCACCATACCATTTATATCATCAGGTCTTCCATTAAACATTTCTTTCTGAAAGTTTAAACCCAAACAAAAGTCCACCACCATGAAAGCTTCAAATAGTTTAGTTTGAGAACAATTAACTTGACCTGTTGCTCCTGAATTACTTGTGTTTGATGTTACAGTGACTGCTGCTGTGGATGGTGTAGTGGTAGGGACAGTGTTCAAAGCTGGAAAAAGAAAATATAAGAAAACTAGCATCAACAAATGAGAAATTTGATATTTACCTACTAAATCACTTTTGAGAGCATTAAGATAACCATCAATTTTTGCAATAGTGGAATCCATAGTTGTTAATAAAGATTTCAGACTAGTTTTTTCATCTGCAGTACAACCAGCAACATTTTGATTGACCAAAGCAGTTATTGCTGTACTGGAATCTGCCGAAGATGGGTTTATTTCTGCATTAATCACAGCAGTCTTTATAGATGACACATAGTCAGAACAAGAAATTGCCTTGCTCATTATGCTTCGTAAGGTTCTAGATTGACGTGCTTGGTTAGCTATGGCAGTTGCTCCAGCTTTCAGGGAAACTAAAGCGTCTTTAGTTTTGGTAACGGAAGCTATTTTAGCTTCAACTGCAGCAACTGATTTCTGACAATTATCAATAGCTTGTGATGCCTCGTCCTGTAGGGATCTACAAGCACCAAAGGCACTAGTACATGTATTTTTGGTCTTTGTAAACTCATTATTTGATGTTGCAAGGTTACATGCTGTTAACTTATTAGCTAGGGTTTCTAGATTAGCATCGTTCCAACATGTACATGCTGAGGTTGATGTAAAACATAAGGCTATTGCTGCATTAAATGCGTCCATATCAGCCATGCATGAGGTAGCAGCAGTTGCATCAAAGGAAGGCACACTGGAAACACAAGCTTGCTGAATATTAGCTTCACAAGCAGCTAAACTCTGAGCTAATAATTGCAATCGTTGAGCAGCTGGAGATGTAGTGCTTCCACCGCAAGTAAGGGCACTGAAATTACCCCCACCAATCTCTTTCAGTTTAACCAGAAGGGGACTGAACTCAGACTTTTTAGATCCCTTGCTGATTGCCAGCTTCTGATATTTTTCAATTCTGCTCTTCTGTCTCACATAATTCCCTACTTTATCCGTGGCTATTTTCATAAATTTTACAACTGCTGTAAGACACGCTTCATCTGAAGTGCAGCCAGCCTGCCTTGAATTATTTTCCTTTAGAGATTTTTGTTTTCTTGATTTTTTTAACTGTCCACTTTTTCGCTTTTTAAGATTTTTCTTGGCCTTTTTTGCTTTTTTGCTTTTCTTGTATTGCCTCTTCTTCTCCTTCTTCTTGTTTTTCTTCTTCTCTGTATTTGTGCTATCTTCGCTTGATGTCTTGGCATCCCGTAAAACTCTTGCTGAACGATTTTCCAAGTTCCCCAACGGAATAAAGGAAGCTATTTCATCATTTGTAGGAGCTAAACACAAAAGTTACAGGAGTTACAGTTACAGAGACAAATATGAAGATATTAGTTTAAGGCAAACTACTGCCAGAGTAGTATTTTAAACAATTTTGATCTTTAAAGAATAAAACTTTATATTTGCACAATTATTTTTGGATGAACTAATTTTAGTTTTGATTAAAATTATTAGAAATGTTTCACCAAATTTCTAAATAAAACAAAAATTAACTTCCATAACTTTGTTAATTTTAATTTGATAAATCAACAAAAAAGAAAACAATGATAAAGAGTTTTCATAAATTCTTACTTTCTGCAGCAACAAGTGCTTGCAATGCTAGAACAAGAAAAGTGAGGAACAGTAGCTTCAGCATCCTAGACCTAACTGAAGCTGATTAGCTGAATTATCTAAAAGAACATATTTTTTATCCTTGGTAATTATCCTTATTTTAAAACATTTGTTGTAGAAAAATCTTATACACGCCACAATGAGGTCACGTTAATTACATTTCGTGAAGATGAAGTTTTAAAAGTTATAAATATTACAGGAGAGGAAAAAAGGAAAGGCTTAATCACCGAAATAAAACTAAAGAAAACCAGATTTCAAGCTTAAAAATCATAGTGTCAGTATACGTTTATAGTTTAGTATAGTAGCCGGTCAAAAGGCTGGACCGAATGGGCTGACATTTTTTGTGGACACTTATGGTTGGCCGGGGGGTGTTAAAGGCTAAAAAAATCTATTTTTTTCACATTTTTTTCCTCGGGCAACGCCGGGCCCTTCAACTAGTTATTCATAAATTAAATAAGTGAGAAATTCCAACCTGCATCCGAACCTTTTTTGCTTAATATCGGAACTCATAAAGAGCAATTTAAAAATATTAAAATGTTGTTAGAAATTACAAAAAAATGTTAGATACTTTTTTCAATATATTTAATATTATCCTCACAATGTAGAGGAAAATGTTTGTAGCTGTAAGTTAAATACTACGAACACAATGATATGATAGGGTTTCTTATATAACAAGGTAATTTCTAGCTCTAGTTCATTTGTAAATATGTCCATTAATTTGCTTCCTTTCCAGCGTTAGCAATTTTAAATTTTAAATTTTAAATTTTCAAATTTTCGTTTCGTTTTGTTTCGAAACCAACGAGCCTTTATTTGTAGAAAAATAAGGGTTTGCTTTGTTTTCAGTTTTTTCTGTCATAAAGGAAGCGATCAGTTTGTTTTTTAGGAAAGTTAAGACTGCTAAGACAGTAAATCAGTTGCTGGCACAGTTGATAACGATAACCTTTTACACCTGTATCTGAGAAACAAGTTATCAACGTTTTTTGCCAAAAAAATGACGAATCCTGTTAATTTTCTTTCATTGTTCTGCTGCATATCACCTCAAGGCAATATTTTTCCACATTTCCACATTCTAAATTATCAAATTTCAGATCGGAAAAAAGGATAGCCCATTTTCTTTGCACAGACAAAGGTTTAAAGGATACTGATGTGAATCGGTCATGACACTTAAAATTATGTCGACTGTTCTTATCAAAGCACTCCTCTCTAGGTCCATCCTTATTTCCTTACATCTTATAATTGATAGACCCGGGCCCCTGGATAAGAAATGAAGAATTATAAAAAGGGTTGTTTTATACAGATTCTTTAAAGTATGTGTAAAGTCTGGAAAAGTTCCGTGGAAATATGATTTAGAGCAAAACTTTTGAAAATAAAAAATAGATAAAATAATATTAGATATATATATTTAAAAACAGCTCTCTTTACCCAGTATAGTTTTAGTAAAAGTAAATATTTACATTTACTGTTATAGCGCCGATATAAGGATTTATCTCTTATTGGATAGTAAGCTATAGAAAGATAGATGTTACCGCCATGCAATTTCTATTGGTTTAGAATAGACACCAAACACATGGCTGAACCCTGATTGGATCAGGTGCTAATGTACTCGGCATACTAGAGTGATACCCTTTCTGTAACTACCTTTTAACCCTCTGGAGTGGGGGGATAAAATTCTACATTAATTTTGCCAATTTTATTGACCCCTGTTTGCGCTAAAATTATCATATTTTTATCATGTGTCCATTGTCAATAGGTGTAAAATTATCAAAATAATCTTTGAAGATCATTAGGAG
>NW_019396329.1:0-55380 GCF_000591075.1 Eurytemora carolleeae | reverse complement strand
CCTCCCCCCACCTTTATCTTTGTCATCTTTAACATTGTATGTACAAAAATAAACAAATCCAGTAATCGTCCTGAAGTACATTATAGGGTATAAGAACTGAAAATAATTTTAAATTCTTTCCAAAAAAGCTCAATCGATAAATAAGATTTTAGAGATGCATTTCTAAAACCAATTTTAATAAAATTTTCTATGATATAAATGTTGACCAAATAAACCTTTATTTGGTCAACATTTCAAACAGCTGATAAATTCTGGGGCCGGGATTTTTTCTAGTAAAATAAATAGTTTTCAAGCTTTCCAAATACATGGGCGGTCATTATCCTTCACCTTGTGGTGTCCAGCTTATAGTGTCAGTATACGTTTATAGTTTAGTATAGTAGCACTTATTTACCAGCTTATAGTGTCAGTATACGTTTATAGTTTAGTATAGTAGCACTTATTTACCAGCTTATAGTGTCAGTATACGTTTATAGTTTAGTATAGTAGCACTTATTTATCAGCTTATATTTACTTTGCTTGTCTCTCCTCTCCTGTCTGTTTATATCCAATAAACGTCAAAACGGCTGAACCGATCGGGCCCAAATTTTGTGTGGGACCTCGCATGACCCCAGGGAAGGTTTATGAATGATCGAATTTTCAACATTTGCCTCTAGAAAATTCGATGTTTGCAAATTTTAAAAATCCGAGCATTTTTTTTTATAAAATCCGGAAAATTGTGGTTTGTTTTTGTTTTTATAACGTATAACAATTTCACAATTGAAATAAAAATAAAAGCCAGTACGTTTTTATTTTAGTATGAAAGCACTTATTTACCAACTGAAATAATATAGATTTTTGGCCAGACATATCCTGGGGTAATGTAAGGTCCCACAAAAAATTGGGCCCGATTGGTTCAGCCGTTTGAACGTTTATTGGATACAAACATTTTGTATATTATAGATTGTTGGATCTAATTATTTAAACTCAAATTAAAACCTCGGGCAGCACCTGTAGTTTTGTATTATTAACATGCCAGCTTTATTTTATAAAAATCCTTGAAAATAAAACCTAAAAACTAAAACTTTGTGTTCAAACAAAAATTAGCCTCTTTGATTTAACCGCAATCTCCCAACTATAGCTTTCTTGAAAATTGTTTAAAATGAAACCCTAGTCCAGGTTTAATCTTTCTTCACCTTGAAATTCCAATGTTTTACATATAATTAGAACTAGATAGAAGATGCAGGACAAAACTCCTAATCCTTCAATCTAAACTTTTTCTCTTTTCTCAAATTTAAAAAGAATCTAAGCTTGTTAAACCTGAAACTTGAAAACAATTGTTTTAAATTAACTTGCAGTGCATGCAGTTTTAGTTAAAGAAATTGAGCACATGTCACAAACTCTTATTTTCTATAACCCGATGTCGTTGACCATAGATATTTCAAGCTATGAATTATGTTATAACTAAGGTTTCCACCATCAGATTTTAAAGATTACTAAACTTGATTTTGGGGCATAACTTAATTCCTTTTAATTTTAAACATAAGTTCTCTTTACAACTGAACATTCGTACATGGAATAATTAAATATTTTATATTTCATCTGTAATTAAATACAATTTCGGTTTCAATTTTGACAGAATCGTTGTTTTTCAGCGAGAACGTCAGTTTGTTTAAAAAAGATTTACTAATAACATATTTTTTATAAAGGGAAATGAAATTTCCTAATCAAAACTTGTAATTTCAAGAAAATTTCTAAAATCGACGTTAATCATTTGCATTACAAAAACATAATTGGAATATTGCATGGCTGATTACAGACTACATTATTAATTTTTAGAAACATTTTAAGATCCCCCCTCCCTCTTTTTTTAAAAATTAATTTGATTTATTTACAGAGAATGTCGTCTAGATACATTGCTCGTAAATATGGTGAATCTAGAACTTCTAGATCTCAGTCAGTAGCTGGGGATAACTGGTCCAGAGCTTCTTCACAGGTTAAATACAATATATATCAAGCAGACTATATCGTTGCATCCTGATACTGTAACTCTTTGATAATACACTTTAACTTTATGATCTCGCAGTATTCATAGTTTGATATATCAGAGTTCTATGACATCAGGTGCAGCAAACATTATAAGAAAATAAGAGTTGGAAGCAAGTGTTCACTTTCCTTCTATATAGAATATATTGCACGGTAAACTAGAGGTCCTGATTAAATAGAATACATTGCACGGTAAACTAGAGGTCCTGATTAAAAGTCTAGAGAGTCTTAACTTTTTAACCCATTTTCACTCCTTTGATGTATATTTTTTTATTCAACAGCTATTTAACAAATTTACACGTAAAGCTTTCTATACTCGATGACCAGTCAAAGGTTTAAAGGATACAGTTGTAAACAGAGCAGTGCAGCCCTCTTTGCATGAAGGATTACTTAAAATTTTGCTTACAGTCCCTTTAATAATGAAACATTTAAGATTCGTGAGGTTGGAAGTGGTTACTCTACTCGAGCAACAACACCTGAAATAGAACGTCCCTGGTCCTCAGCATCTACATACAACTACTACACCAACTACCCAACACCATCCTACAACAACCAAACATCAGGCAGTAGACCCTCTACTCCTCAACCCCAAAGGTAGAATTATCTATTTATTGAGTGTGCTGTGTGATAGAAAAATATTTAATGTCTATTGTCTAGCAAAACGACCAATAAATGTTAATTGGCATCATTTTTGATAATTATCATTTTTGGTTTAGTTCGGATTTTTAAAAACAAACTATCCCTCGCTTTAAAATAAAATGGTTAAAAATCAGTTAGTTTTAGTTTTAGCTTCTGAAACGAAAAAGAAAACGACAAACCAATAGTTTTGGAGAAAAAACGACAATTTTTGTCAACATTCGTCTAGATAAAACTGGATAGAAATTTATTCTGTAGCGAGATTTATGCATGTTTACCTAGATATATTTACTTTTGAGAATTTGTCTACTGTAAGTGTGTATAGAAAAGGCCTTTTGATAACTCAATCAAAGCAAGTTTTGTTTAATCCATGCATTTTTTTTTCTTTTAAAAACGAAAAACGATCGTTCTTCAACTATCTAAGAAAAATGAACCTGATCGATTATTGTACACAAACAGACATACAACGCAAATTACGTGTATTCTTGTATTTAAATATATATTATACATCAGTTACACAATGCCACCTTGTTGGTAGCTTTTTGACAGAATTGTGACGTGAATTTATATTGCTCACTTTCTGCTTCAATTCACATTCTTTTTTTTCTACTTCACATTGACATTCGATCCCTTTAGTTTCTACTTCACATTGACATTCGATCCCTTTAGTTTCTACTTCACATTGACATTCGATCCCTTTAGTGTCTGCTTCACATTGACATTCGGTCCCTTTAGTTTCTACTTCACATTGACATTCGATCCCTTTAGTTTCTACTTCACATTGGCATTCGCTCCCTTTAGTTTCTACTTCACATTGACATTCGATCCCTTTAGTGTCTGCTTCACATTGACATTCGGTCCCTTTAGTTTCTACTTCACATTGACATTCGATCCCTTTAGTTTCTACTTCACATAGACATTCGGTCCCTTTAGTTTCTACTTCACATTAACATTCGGTCCCTTTAGTTTTTACTTTACATAGACATTCGGTCCCTGAAGTTTCTACTTCACATTAACATTCGGTCCCTTTAGTTTCTATTTCACATTGACATTCGAGCCCTTTAGTTCCTATTTCACATTGACATTTGGTCCCTTTAGTTTCTACTGCATATTGACTCTCGGTCCCTTTAGTTTCTACTTAACATTGACATTCGGTCCCTTTAGTTTCTATTTCACATTGACATTAGGTCCCTTTAGTTTCTACTTAATATTGACATTCGGTGCCTTTGTCATGTCATGTTTCGCAAAAGAGTGGAACTACTCGCTTAGAATAACAATACATTTTTAACTTGATGATGTAAACCTTTAAATAATTCAAAAAATTGACTTTTTATCTGGCAGAATTTATAGTTTTAAATATCAAAGATCATACAACATCAAGTTGGGGTGAGAAAATAAGATTTGGAAGTGAGTAATGAGTTCCTAACTTGTTTTTGTAGGAACGGGAACTCAGGGTTGGTTCAGCTTGGTGTTCCAAGACGAGGATTAACTCCACCTAGAACAGTATATTCAGGGAACCCATAGCATACAAGGTTACAGGGTACTTAGCACCCCTCTATCAAGTTATAATTTTGTTTTGTGTTTAATCCATCCACAAGCTTAGTTTAATTCGCATTTGGCAAAAAAAAAACAAAAAAACAATTTTGGTTAGTTTCATGTTCTTGATAGTGGATTTGAAAAACAATAAGATCAGGGGCATTTTTTTCCGATCGGCAGTTGGGTGATGTAATACAATTATTTATCTATTGGTCATGTGAGGTCACAACAAAATTGAAAAGGTTCGGTGCAGAAAACAAACAAGCATACAAACATTATTTCGGTTAGTAAATGAAGCATTTTGGATTAAACGAAATACAATTTTTACATTTTTCGGAATAAGTTCTTAATTTTATTGATCTATACATACTTTAAGACTTTAAATCTATTTTGTTTTGTTTTTTAATTACCCAATGCAGCCTCCAGAATACTTTTTTCGAACTTTTAGATTGATTTAACACCTGGATGCAAATTCCTCTTGTCGATTTTTATCCGAACCGAATTTTTCACCAAGCTCAAATATTTAGGACAATTGTTGAATTTTCCTGTAAATGCATTGAAATGCAGAAAATAATTCTCAAGTCAACACTGAAATCTGTCAAAACTATGCAAGCACAGACTCAGTTTTAAACATCAAAATAACATTGCCTCACACATATTCAAGTTTGAAAACAAATTTGCAATCTCATGAGCTCTGGGTTTGCGTAGATGCATTGCTAAAAAGTTCAAGGAAACTCAGAGAGAGATCATTCTCACCAACAAGAGAACATGTAGCAACAGTCCGGTAAAATATTTACTCAAAGATTCGTTATTGCCATGAGTTTTTGAACATTTAAAAAATTCTTTAACAAAATCTTAAACAAATTAAATTTGTTTTAGTAAATGTTAAATGGTTCTATTGTATTTTAACGGTATTCCAAAAAAAGTTCTGGAATCTAGGTCACCCTTAAAATGTAAACCTTCCCCCACCTTCTCCATCCACATTTTGTTTGTCACATCGCTATCATTTTGACAAACCACAGTGAAACTTCTTGACTTTTAAGACAAACATAGTTCATAAAATTAAACCTGAAATTTCAGAGAATATATATTTAAATAAGTGCTTTGTTTATTAATTGTTCTTGACATGAATTAAGAAGAGTACTATTAGTACTTTTCTCTAATTACTCATATATCATGTAGGCCGGAGTATACAGATGCTGATAATGATAAATATTTAAACTTTATTCTAGAATTTAAAAAATAACTAATATTTACTTCTTTAAGGGACTGTAAGCGTATTTTCAAGTGACCCTCCATATAAAGAAGGCAATGCCCGATTTACAACTGTTTTAAGTATTGTCTGATCGTGAAATTTATATCAATGTTGATAAGTTTGAAAACTGATTATTTTCAATCGTGGCTTCTCTACAAGTAACTTGCGCATTTCTACACGCTGAAGTAGGGTTTCCATTCGCAAAACTTTTGCGCAATTTTTGTGGAACGAAACGCAAAATTTGTCTTTTGTTGCGCATCAGTTTTGCGCGAAAAAAAACAGCAATTTGCGCAATCATTTTCAAAAGTCATTTTGCGCAAAATTGCCCTGTTCCGCTTTTTCCCAACTCGAGTTTTGCGTAATTCCGCAATTCCACAATTCTGCGATTCCGCATTTTCGTTATAATCATACGTGTGTATTTCTTAGAATTATTAATAGTATTATTCAATCAGAGTTATAATTCCTTCAATCGGCGCTATCAGTAAATATAAATATTTTCTTCTACTGAAACTATTGTGCACTTTTCATAAATGTAGCCTAATCAGATTTCAGAATGCCTTTTGCATTGGTAGCCTTAAGGCTACCTTTTTGTAGAATTGAAATTTAAGAATATAATTCATGCTAGATCAGGCAGTTTTTAAAGGTACCGTTGTGAATTGAGCATTGTCACCTTTGCATGGAGGGTCACTTGAAATTTAGTTAATAGGATTTAAATATTGCCAAGTTTCTCAGTCAGTCTATTTCTATTTGACTAATTTTGGTCCCTTAGTTTGTACTTTTTAAGAGTAGTTTAATCATACGTTTTTTGTTTATAATTTTTTTTTGTATGTAATAGTTGAATAAATCTTCAGTTGTTTAATTCTATGCTTAAAATTTCAACTTCGTCAATTGCTTAAAAAGTTACTTTTTGCGTAATACTTTCGATTTTGTGCTAAGAAAATATCGCAAAACTCATTGCGTTTCATGCGCAAAAATTCGCAAAAAAAACTTTTGCTCGAAAATGGTGCAAATTTTGCTCTAAAAATAAAATCATTTCGTGTAAACCCTCGCTTGGAAGTTCTTTCATAGTTGAATTTAAATATTTTAGGTCTGTTTCTCAGTATAAAGCAAACTCTGACTACTACAGGGGAAAAACGAAGTCTATATATGAACGAGAACCAATGTTTGACGAGTTTGTCAGGTAAAAATACAAAACAAAAACAATCTTCACCAAAACCCGCTATATCTTCGGTCAGTGTACTGCAAATCACTGCAGTACACACCGAAAGCTTAGTTGAGGGTGAGAAGATTAGAGGTCAAAACTTTTGAATTGGTAATCTCTTTGTAAAAGATACTTATCGGCTTCTTTTGTAGTCCAATGGATTAAGCTAATTACTTCCGAATGTACATGATTTAGCTGTTATTTTTTCACGGATTAAACTCTTTATCAATTCAAATCAAAAGTTTACACAATGAATATCAAGATCAGGCGTTGTACAACGTATATAGATTAGTGATTTGTTTCCTTGCAGTTTTCGTTTAAACACGAATGTTTGAAATCTGTAATGAAGGAAAAAAGAAGAAAATGTTGCAAATATTTTCTAATGAACAAAGTCATGGCTAGTTATTTTAAATACTTAAACTACTCTGGTCACAGATCACATAAATCTTTAAAAGAATTTTAATACTTTAATGTTATAAAAGCAATTTCAAATTGAAAGAACTTATACATATGTTTATAAAAAAACTGTTTCCAATTTTTGAATTTTGGAGCCATTTAAAAAAAATTTTTTTTATCGATTTCTAAGGTTACACTTCAGTATTTTGTCGCGGAATAAGGCCTCTTTCTTCATTTCGGATATCTCATTTTGCTTTGATTTTTTAATTTCTTAAATTTTTACTTCAAATTTCAAATTTTCTGTAAGTTTTTTAATTTGTTCGGATTGGTTTCCGGATAAAAAAATATTTTATCTGTTTTAAGATTTAAGAAGTAAAAAAGCTAATTTTAAAACAAAATGACAAATGAGTCCGAAAACCATCGTTATTTCCCTTTACACCTATTAATGAGTAAACACTGAAAAATAAGATTTGTCGAAAAGTGAAAACTCTTTCCCGGTCAAATTGTCTTTTTTATTTTTTATTTTTATAATTGCATTTTAAAAATTGGTGTATTTTAGCAAATACATGGTTTTCGGACTTATTTGTTATTTTGTTTTAAAATTAGCTTTTTTTTACTTCTTAAAATAATTTTTTTTTTGCCTGGAAACCAATCCGAAAAAATGGAAAACATACAGAGAATTAAAAAATTTAATTTAAGATATTAAAAAGATGAGAGCAAAAAGAGATATCCAAAATGTTGAAAGACAAAAACCTTGACTGTAACCTTTGAAATCGCTAAAAAATTTAAATAAAAAAAACGGCTACAAAATTCAAACATTGGAAACAGCTTTTTCTTTAAACATATGTATCAGTTCTTTCAATTTGAAATTGCTTTTATAACATTAAAATATTAAAATTCTTTTAAAGATTTATGTGATCTGTGACCAGAGTAGTTTAAGTATTTAAAATGGTTCAAATGGTTTAAAAGTATTTGCCTACATTTTATTATTTAATAAATTTTATTGTCAGGTTTTGATTAAAAAAGAGTAAAAGTTTATCCTAATATTGAAAAGAGCGAAAACAAATATATTTCGAATAAAATTTTCCAAATATATGTGGAGTAAAGTGAGTAAAGTATTGGAGGGAAATTTATTGGTTTTGTGCAGACTGTATACCGGACATTAATGTATTACCATAGGCTGTTTAATCCTATGTACATACAATACTAGGTGCTCAGAACACTTTCTGATTATTTGATCTTAGATTTATTTCATAATACACAAATGAAAGGCAGAGGGGGCAATTGGGGCTTAGCCCCCCCCCCCCCTACCACTTGGACAAGTGAAATCTATGTTTGTCAGTAGGTTTTGGGGCCCAAACAGATAACGGGAACAGAAAGTTAGAAATTAAGTCAAGTAATCAGTTTTTTATTTTCAGTAATCTACCCTTGACGGATCTCCACGCCTTCAATTCCACTGATCTTGGTCGACTTAAGCGACAGTTTCAGGTAGAGAAAACTTGAAATATTTCAGGTAGAGAAAACTAGAAATATTTCAGGTAGAGAAAACTTGAAATATTTTAGGTAAACTTGAAATATTTCAGGTAGAGAAAACTAGAAATATTTCAGGTAGAGAAAACTAGAAATATTTTAGGTAGAGAAAACTTGAAATATTTCAGGTAAACTTGAAATATTTCAGGTAGAGAAAACTACAAATATTTTAGGTAGAGAAAACTAGAAATATTTCAGGTAGAGAAAACTTGAAATATTTTAGGTAGAGAAAACATGAGATATTTCAGGTAGAGAAAACTTGAAATATTTCAGGTAGAAAAAACTAGAAATATTTCAGGTAGAGAAAACTTGAAATATTTCAGGTAGAAAAAACTAGAAATATTTCAGGTAGAGAAAACTTGAAATATTTCAGGTAGAGAAAACTAAAAATATTTCAGGTAGAGAAAACTTGAAATATTTCAGGTAAAGTTGAAATATTTCAGGTAGAGAAAACTTGAAATATTTCAGGTAAAGTTGAAATATTTCAGGTAGAGAAAACTAGAAATATTTCAGGTAGAAAAAACTAGAAATATTTTAGGTAGAGAAAACTTGAAATATTTCAGGTAGAGAAAACATGAAAAATTTCAGGTACAGAAAACTTGAAATATTTCAGATAGAGAAAACTAGAAATATTTCTGGTAGAGAAAACTAGAAATATTTCAGATAGAGAAAACTAGAAATATTTTAGGTAGAGAAAACAGAAAATATTTAAGGTACAGAACACTTGAAATATTTCAGTTTTCAAAACACGACGGTGCTTCTAAATAACATTGAAACGATTTTCGGTTAGAACTTAAAAATACATAGTTCAAATTTCAAATTTATTGGGATTCAAGATTTAACGTATATTTTTAACAAATATTTATTTAAATGAGTCATAATAATTTTATTTTCCGAAAAAGATAATATATCATTATTCATTAAACATGATTCAGGCAATGGTAGAGAACAGATGGTCTAGGAAACAGTGTAATGATCCGAGTGTACCGCACGATACAGCTTATAAGGTACTTATTAGAGATACATGATACATAGTACAGGCTAGATATGGCACACAAGGTAGATATTTGAGATACAGGATACAGGATACCGAATAGATATTAGAGATACAAAATAGACATAGCACACAAGGTAGATGTTAGAGATACAAAATGCAGAATACAGGATACAGGATACAGAATACAGGATTTAAGATACAGAATACAGAGTACAGAATACAGAATACATTATACAGAATACAGAATGCAGAATATATATTAGAAATACATGTAGATATTAGAGATACAGAATACAGTTTAGATATTAGAGAGTATACAGAATATATATTAGAGATACGGAATACAGAAAAAAAGTTATATATTATTAATACGGGATACGGGATACAGGATACAGACAGGGTAAATATTAGAGATACAGGATATAGAATACAGTATAGATATTATGAATACATGATACAGGATAGATTAGAGATATAGGATATAGATTATAGAACACAAGGTAGATGTTAGAAATACTGGATACAGGATACAAGATAAATATTAGATATACAGAATACAAGATAAATATTAGATATACAGGATACAAGATATTATTAGTTTTATGAATCTGGCCAGATAAGATTAGCTAAATTATATTTTGAAATATGTGAACATTGAACATCATCTTTTAGACGGAAAATTGGCGATTTATTCATGTTTACTGTCTAGATATGTCCCCGAAAAAATCTATTTCCGGTTCCAGATACTGATATTTGAATAATCTATTTCCGGTTCCAGATACTGATATTTGAATAATTTGTATTTTAGACAAATCTTTGGATACTTTTCAAATATTTGTTGAGTGATTATTTCTTCAGACAATTTCAGAAAATTAAGTTTTTTTTCTTCATTTTTTCCTTATTTGTCAACAATTAGTACATAACTAACTTAGAAGAAAAATATGCTGTTCTGTTTTCAAGCTAGAAATTTAGGCGTGTCATGAGATCTGAATATTTTTTGATTCAATGTGAGGAGAAGAGGAAGGCCAACCACATTCTCCACATTTTCTCGTCCGAGCCACCTCGAAATCCTCGTCCTTTCAATATTATTTTTTTAAAGTGTCTAATCCTTCCAGATAAAACCATCTTTTTAAGAATAAAGCCACGTTAGGGCATAAATGAAATATCAAATTTTTGTAAATCGAAAAAGAAAGTTTCCATTGAATTAAAGGTTTCAAGTTTAATGTCTTTAAAAATGTTCACCTTTTTTACGCGCATTTTCAGATGTTCCTGGAGTAGAATGCCGCAAATAATTCCAAGTTTATAGAATGAACTTCAATCTTTTTTGTTAACTATAGTGAAAACCATAGATTTTTCCGGGTGGTTCCATGGGGAAATGATGGACAGAGGTATGCCGAATATTTTGCTATTTATTTCATATCACAAAGGTTAGCAATTACGGAGGCAGAAGAGATTACAAATTTACCTAAATAAAGTTTGACATCATTCTTATGGGTTTGAAGATTTAAATTGCAATAAAATCATTGCAATACTTTATTCCATCCATATTTTATGCCCAAACGTGGCCAGATTTAAAAAAAATAGTTTTATCTTCAAGAATTTGAAACTTTTTAACACAAATAATCGAAGGACGAGGATTCCCAGGTGGCTCGGACGAGAAAATGAGGAGAATGTGGCTCGGACGAGAAATTGTTGTGGCTGGCCTTCCTCCCCTCATGTGAGAATCCACTGAGATATCTGTCGTCTGTCTGAAAGGCACTGTTTGGATAATTTGAGAACAGAAGTAATTTCTGTCTCATCATATTAAAGCGATGTTTGAAAATAGTAATACTTGTTTCAATAAAAGTAACAATCGATAACTTTTTAGTTTTTACACAATTTGAAAATTATTTCGCGGAGTCCGCTGACATTTTTTTTATGTTTTATGTATGTATGTATGTATGTATGTTATGTCCTCTGTACATTTTAATGAGGAACACATGAGGAACAATTAAAACATATTCAGAACATTAAAAAGAACAGTTAGTTAGGGAGAAGAAAGCATCCTAAATATTAAAACTGAGCTAAAGGCCTTAAAAGATGTGTCACATAAAAAAGCGTCCCCTAGGGGAATATGGGGAAATTAAAACATCACATTAATGTTATTAAACATTAGATATTAATATTTGGATTGTTATGCTTAAAAGCTTCTAAAACTGTTCATTTTATTTATGCCGTTGAACCATGGTTTCCAATCGCAATTCTGTTGCCTGGAATTCTGCGGATGCACGCGAAATTACAGAGATCGCAAGTGCAACCAAATAATATCCACTTGCGTGGAAACCCTACATTGATCGAGAATGGGTTTACACACTTTGCTTATGGTAGATGTCAACAAGGGTGTGAACCCATTCTCGTTAACTATAGTAGACCTATAGTTAACAAGTTTCATGGGTTCACAACCTTTGCTAATGGTGTATGTCAAAGTCTACTATAGTCAACTAGAATGGGTTGAGACACTTTACAAATGGTAGATGTCAAAGTCTACTACAGTCAACAAGAATAGGTTAAGACCCTTTACTAATGGTGGATGTCAAAGTCAACTACAGTCAACTAGAATGGGTTAAGACCCTTTACTAATGGTGGATGTCAAAGTCTACTACAGTCAACAAGAATGGGAAAGACCCTTTACTAATGGTGGATGTCAAAATCAACTACAATTAACTAGAATGGGTTAAGACCCTTTACTAATGGTGGATGTCAAAGACTACTATAGTCAACTAGAATGGGTTAAGACCCTGTACTAATGGTGGATGTCAAAGTCTACTATAGTCAACTAGAATGGGTTAAGACCCTTTGCTAATTTTTTCACCCCCAGGCTACCCATGAGTGTCTAAAACAAATTTCAGCCCAGTCGGTCCAGCCGTTTGACCGGCCAGAGTGAACATATATACTATTGTCTCGTTTTATTATATAGATTACAATGAATTTGTTTAATATTAAGAATATAATTTCAATAGGAAAACAGCTTTAAGCCATCTGAGCACCCCTTGCTGCAATAATTTCAATTATTTTTAAATATGGCTTAATTTATTATTACGTTTACTACAGCAAAATATATGATGTGATTTGATTTGAGCATGAACAGTTTCATTGTGAATCTAACAACGTGTTCGGCAAAGTTATGCAAATTGTTTACTCTAAACGTTTAAAATTTCCACCCTCCATTATCCACAGTAACCCCTAGTATTTACATTCCACTACATTCTTTCTTAAGTAGATAAAATGAAGAAAAAGGAGAATAGGAAGGAACACACTAATCACCGCACCTCTTTTTTTAAAGACTTTTCTTCTCTATCAAGAATGTTCAAGAATGTTCACACGTTTCAATTCAGCAAAATACACAAAAAAAAATCTACATTAAACATAAATGAAGGTTTTTTTTTCTCCGCAAACAATAATGTTCAATAAAGCCATTGAAAGATTTTTTATAATTTATTATAATGAGGACAATTTTTGCAATTTTTGACTTTCATCTCTATAAGTTAATCTTTAAATATTTCTTTCTTTATCATTACAATGTGTCGTTAACATGCATGTATTGAAATTGTCGTTCATTATAGTATTTTAGAAAGCTTCTATTTTAAGAAATTACTCTCTTACAATACATACACATATATATATTTAGACAGGTAACATACCTCAAATAAAAGAATTCTGCACTAGAACTTAAACATTTTAAAGAGCGTTTCAACTCTTAATCTTTTCATCCCATTACACAATAATTATAGAGTTTTTAAAGAGGGTAAACTGTTGAAATATTTACATATAAATAAATGTAGATATATTTAAACGGGAGAAAATTTATATAAAGCTTAAATAAAGCTATTTTGCTGTAAACTTTCAACTGTTTAGAGAAATTTCATTTTTTTAAATACATACATACAGGGTGTCCCACGAAACATGACAGTGGATGAACTATTTAGAATGTCTTCTTCCATAATTTGTTATATTGATTGATACCAAGACAATAAAAAAATATTGTGCAGGGAGTCATATTATAGTAAAATTGATTTCAAAGTAAAATATATTTGAGAAAAAGATTTTTTTTAGCGAAATAAACTGCAAAAAACTTTAATATCATAATATGGTATATGTAAAACGACATTCAAACTTATTAAACAACTGTCATGTTTCGTGGGACACCCTGTATATATAAATATAGAACATTTCTGCTCTAATCTTTTCACCACAATAAACGAAGTGTTTAAAAGGACCCTAATATAAGAACACTATGTTTTTAGCGCGCTTCGAGCCCATCTTCCATTTCCATTTTGAGCATGTTCTCTTTGGATACATTTTCAAACAAAATGAAAAAAGTCGCCTATTTCAAAAAAATTTAGTGGATTTTCAACAATTTTTAAAACGAATTTTGTTAGAAGCAAATTTTGGAAAATTTGAACATCCTTAAAACTTCCCTGGGGTTACGCCGAGGTCCCACAAAAAATTTGTGCCCTATCGACCGGTTCAGCAGTTTTGACGTTTATTGGATACAAACTAACAGATACCTCACGGTGGACTAAGCCAGTGGGGTCGGTCAAATAGGCCTAGGATTAGGCCGGGTACTGTAAAAAGTCTGAACGCGCCATGGGAGTTGTCATAGATAGCCCTCTCACGGGACTAAGCCAAGAAAATTGACCCCTGTCATATGTTAGTCTGGTTAGGGCGACGTATTGTACCGCAGGATCGGGTCAGTACACGCTGTTATCTGGCAGGCCGGTACAAATTGGGCAGGTCCTGTTCGAATTCAAATTTACTGCGGGGATAGAGTGACCTAAACAAAGTTTATTTATAGATAATATAAGATGTGCATTTATGTATTTAAATGAAGAAAGGACATCCCAATATAAAAGAATGAATGGAACACACAGATTAAAAATCCAATTTTTAAGTAAACTTTATTCTTTTCTCTTTTTATCATGATTACACATAAAATAGAGTTTTAAAGGGACTGTTTAGATATTTATATTTAAAAGGGATAGTTATTTACGTATATACAACCATAGGGTCAGGTAGGTTCGGTTTCTTCAGTTTTGTATTCAATCGTGTTTTGGTCTATATAATGTACAGATTGATCAAGACTGCTATTAAAACTTGCATCAGTTTTAAAGATTGAGTCGAATTTAAAGTGTCGCAACACCTTGACCATCAATTTTACATCAATAAATCAAATATACTTTTTTGTAGCCCTAAACATGTACAATTCTAGCAATAAAGAACTTGCTTCTTTGAAGGGAGTAATTTTCAAAATGCTTAGAAATTTTTACATTAGAGCTTGCATTAGAGCTGGGGGGAGGGCAGCATTTTCCACTGAAGCTTTCAGAGGAATGGGTACATTTCATTATTCTGTATAATTCTTGTCAATAAAGGAATGATGAGGTATATGGCACTGTTATTAGTAAGAGGGGGGAATGAGGAGAAAGGGGGGGGGGTAAATTGAACTATTTTTATTTTGTTAAACATTAGGGGAAATATTTATCTTTGCCTTTTTAAGTTGAAAATTTCACTTTTCCTGTAATTGAAAGGAGGGGGGGGGGGGGGGGGGGGGAGGGGGGAAGTACAAATATTTTCCGCGCTTATTTTTATCCCCCCCCCCCCCACCTGCTTTAAATTTCAGAACTGCCATTGAATTCAACAATTATTACTTTTTTTTATAACTTTTTTTCTAAGTATTTCATTTAGATAAATAAAGATTGATTAAATTAAGATATGGAAAAAAAATGGCGTCGTTTAAAGAATTTAAATTTCACACAAATCTTCTAAACTGACAGATACGGCATTTTTAAGAGTATTATCTTTCTTGAAATATTTATCTTTCACGGCTTGGTGATTAGTGTCAAGATACTTTATCTGTTAATTAATAAGGAAGCAACTCGTTAAACATTTTTATTAATATTTAATTATTTGATTACCTAATCAACATATTGTTAGAGAGGCTTTTTGTTAAACTATCTTGTTTTCTAATTGTCAAATATCTATATCAAGTATTTAATTATCTAATTATTATTTAATTATTCAAATATTATTTGATTATTTAATTATCATATTCTGTATGTATAATTAATTTTCATCAAATTATTTAAGTTGTTTGATCGTATATTAATTATCTGATTATTTATTTTTTTGTTATCTAATTACTCTTCTGCACATTAAAATTTTGCTTTACTACGGGTTCCCTCGACCAGTGTTTTGCCTACAAACACCCCTCACTAAACTCTTGGTCTTGGGTACCTTTGGCAAAGTAAAATTCCCTGAACTTCCTTGTAAAGCAGTAATATTTTTGTGTTGATAATTTTTTGTATTATCTAATTATTATATTTCTAGGCCAGCTCTTGGTCTAACTATCTTGCTAAACCCTCTCCTGCAAGTGTTACTCTGGGAGAAAAGCATAGATACAGGTTGGAATATAATATGTTTTCTCATCTGTCATTGTTTTTAGTTCTTATTGTCATTATATATATATTAGTTAGAATATTCAGAATTTTCCTATTATCTCTATTTTAATGTACAAATGAACAAAGGAATTAATAAAATGCGATTTTTCTGCAAATTGCGTAATAGGTATAGGAAACATATATTTATAATTAATTGTAAATTCATTCTAGATATATATTACATTTATCCTATTTATTACATCCATTGCATTCATTCTTTTTATTGCAATTAGCCTATTCATTACATTAATCCTATTTATTACATTCATTCTTTTTATTACATTTATCCTATTTTTTCGATTCATCCAATGTATTACATTAATCCTATTTATTGTATATATCCAATGCACTCGTCTTATTAATGTAATTTATTAAATTTATTAAATTCATCCTATTTATTACATTAATTAAATATATTCTATCCAAATTATTTCTACTAATTACACCTATTACCCCTCTAACGTCTAAACCATCTAGTTTTAATATTTTCATATAATTTTTGAGATCGCCTAAATTCATTTTAAAAACAAACATGATATAAATCTATTTCAGGGGTAAAACACCTTCTAATCTTCCCCGTATCTACGTCTATCACAGGTATCTAACATATTCAGTGATGAAATGAAAAATTTGATAATTGACATGATCAAGATAGATAGTTCATATCGTTATCATACGATTATCATATCAAACATTGACAGCACATATCATTATCATATGATTAACATATCAAACATTGAAAACACATATCATTATCATATGATTAACATATCAAACATTGACAACACATATTTATCATACGATTAACATATCAAACATTGACAGCACATATTTATCATATGATAAACATATCAAACATAATAAGAAATAATAAATGCATTTATGAAACAAAGGACTTATGAAACATTAACATATTGAAAATAAAAAAAAAACACCTGCTAATATGTTTTTTGTTTTATAAGAGTACGAATAAGCAACTGTTAAAGGGACTGTCAACGTATTTTAATTTGACACTCAGTTGAAAAATTTACATGCCTGATTTACTACAGTACCACTGTTCCAACCATTTAAAAAGGTACATGTCAGATTTACTACTATACAGTACCACTGTTCCAACCATTTAAAAAGTTACATGTCTGATTTACTACAGTACCACTGTTACAACCATTTAAAAAGTTACATGTCAGATTTACTACAGTACCACTGTTCCAACCATTTAAAAAGGTACATGTCAGATTTACTACAGTACCACTGCTACAACCATTTAAAAAGTTACATATCAGATTTACTACAGTACCACTGTTCCAACCATTTAAAAAGGTACATGTCTGATTTACTACAGTACCACTGCTACAACCATTTAAAAAGTTACATATCAGATTTACTACGGTACCACTGTTCCAACTAAAGTTTACCGAACCTGTATCTGAGTTGTGTCTAGGAAGATTTTTCTATCTTGAAATTATATCTAACTACATCATCTAACAAAAGCATCCAACTAACTAGAACATCTAACTAAAGCATCTAACTACTGTATCTAACTAAACATTTAGCTATACAGCATCTAACTACAGCATTTAACTTTACAACATCTATCTATAACATCTAACTACAGCATCTAACTACAGCATCTAACTACAGCATCTAACTATAGCATCTAACTATAGTATCTAACTACAGCATCGTCGTATTTAGTTTATCAATTGGTTAGTATACAGCATTAAATTTTGATTAACTTACTATAGATTTCTTTATTGACATGAAACATGGTAATTAGTACAGGGAGAGCCATGAAATTCCGAAATAGGAAGACGACTTTAGACTCAAGTTTTGACTTTGAATATTCCAATGAACATAAGACACGGCAACAAGTAACTACACCTTCAATTAATTATTGCTTTGATGTAGTATTCCTATTCCACAGTTTTCTGATTCTCTCTGTACATGAGCAAGGGCAAGTCTAAGTATGATAACAACAGTAAAAATAATAAAAGAAATAATACGTATCTTTATTTTGTTTTCTGTAAGGATTTTGTGATTTGTCTAACCTCTCAAAATGTGCCCTAGGGCCAAATTTACCCTAGGACAGATTCAAGATAAATGGTTTAGATGTAGAACTAGCTCAAATTCATCAAATTCTGACCCTGAACGTTTTCTGAGATAAACAGTCATTTCCATTACAAAAAACTAGACTTGCTTCATTTAAAAATAAAAAAAACAAAGACTACTTTCATTCAATTTTATACTGTTTACTAATGTACAATAAATATCACGCGGATTTAACGGTTTGGTCTTAACCGAGAGAACGGTGACTTTCGATCACAATTTGACATATCAAATATGATTTTCAAAGATTTTCTCTCTTAAAACGTTTTGCTTTTAAAACACAAAAGTATAAGAAAGTCAACCCTGAAGTTTACTAGTTGTTGAATTACAACAACACGTGATTTGAATGCAAATAGAAGAAACCGAATGCCCTCGTTAGTCCGGTGTGATAAGTTGTCTCTTACCTACAGACAACGAAGATATTTAAAGATTTTCGTTTTCTAAACCTACTGAACATATGCTGAAGATATTTATCTTTTTAATTGAATAATCATATGGAGCTTTTTAAAACTGTTCCTGCATATTTTTTAGCCATTTATTTATTTTTACATACAATTACTGCAGACTTAGCATTATGGTTTAGCACCCATTGAATAATTGTTAAAACGACGTTCTTTAAATTCTTTCGATGGCTCCGGAGTTCTGGGTTAACCTGTAGTTTATTTATAATTGCTTAGGAGCACACAGTGATGGACATAGCGATGCTTCAGAAGAAAGTATTTCTTCAAACTGCAAAACTCCCAAGAAACTAATTTTTTATCAAAAATATAAATAAAAATTTGCTCAATGTATAACGATTATCAAAAATAAAGGAAATTAAATTAAATAGTTATGATTTTTATTCTTATTAATAAACATCGACAATGAACAGGTTTTTAAAAAACTTCTTTCATTGGTACAGTGTAGCAGGAAATAATGTTCATTTAGTAGCAAGCTTTCTTTTTTATTTCTTTAATCCCTTTCTGGTCAGATAGCCTCTGAAATAAAAAAATATAATTGAATAAAAATCTAACAATGTTTATGAAATGGATTCTAAACCTATTTAAAAACTTTTTCTCTGGTAGCAACAATCATTAATTTTCCTGAAAAGTTTGCATCAAACGACGACGACATTTGAATTTATTTTCAAAAAAACAGACTGGATAAATATGAATCAACGGATCTTATCCACGTAAAAGTAAATATATTCTAAATTCTTCCAATATATCGTGCACGAGTTTATACACAGTCGTCGTCGTATATATGAATACAAGGAAGACTACTTTCGACTTTGATTTTTCATTTCTTTTATCATACTTTCAAACAAACAGCTCATTGTTTACTTTTGAACTTGTCATTTGAAAAAAGTTGGTTGGAAAACAACGCTGAAATAGAAAGTCGTCTTCATTGTAGCAGATTTCAAAGATAAAGAGACTAAAAAATAGAGGTTGAGCTAAGTATTTGTGTTTAAAAATTAACCGGATTAAAAAAGAAATTTTAAATTAAGTTCAAGATATTTTTATCAATAAAAAGCTATAAAAGATATACAATCTTTTTCATCATGTTTTTGGCCCGCAAAATGTATTTTAAGCTTTTATACAGGGTGTCCCAAAAAACATGGGAATTCAGTGACGAATTCGATATCGTCTTTGTTATGAATTAGCATTGTAATACCTAATTTCAAAAGCCATAATATTATTATGTCTGCTAGAGTTTATTTAATTAAAAGGGTAAAAGACTGCAAAGATGTGTGTATAATGTCTCCGCAAGATGAACAGTGAATACGGACAAGTTCACTGTGTTTGTATACTGTAATTTTCTTGTTTTACTAAGTACAACCGGTTGCAGTCAAAACATAAACAAACAAAATGTGAACATAGCAGACGAAACTCTTACAGATTACAGCTTTCTCAGTAGGTATCACTATACTAAATCAAAGAATTATTTGAAAAGACGATATCGAATTCGTCATTGAATTCCCATGTTTTTTGGGACACCCTGTAGTATTAAATCTGATTCAGGGTATCCCACAAAAAATAAGACTTCAGAGACGACTGTACAGAATTTATATTTAATGCTTCCCTTTATGATATTCCTCGTCCTAAGATGGTAACCTTGTTTTATGGCGAATTTATTATTTAGGTCTGTTCGAGTGAATGTTAAGCATGAATACAGTAAGACCTATAAAATTGTGGAATGGGAAGGCGACTGTTAGACTTAACTTATGACTTCGAATAGTCCAAAGAACAACAAAAAGAATTACATTAATTGTGCAGTTGACACATGACCCATTAAGTTTATTAAGTTTGTTTTCAACTGCAACTGTAGTAAAACTATTTGCTTTAAAACAGTTTTAAATATTCATAAGAATCATGAATGTTTAAATATCGTCTTACTATTCCACAGTATTTTGGGTCTGATCGTAACATTTTATTTTAATTTTAAAAACCTGATTCCAGCCTGTAGCTTAGTTGCTGCATAATCAACAACCAATGGATCTATCTGCTTAATATCTAAACATATTCACTATTCATCTATACATATATATACTTTGATAGTCTGTTAGGGTGTTTGTATCCAATAAACATCAAAACGGCAAAACTTATCAGACCCAAATGTCGTGTGCCCAAAAGTTTTTGATTTTTGTAAAATTTTGTAAATGCTTGAACAAATACTATAAATCTGCGAACTTTTGTTACTGTTTTATATTGTACAAAGAGATTATGCTCACAGATAGAGACACAATTTAAAGTTGAAATAAAAGAAGGACGCGAATTTTTTGATCATAAAACACATTTGGTTTAATTGATTTAAAAAAATGTAATCATAATTAATTTGTTAATGTATAGGGACCATTAGAAACATATCATTAATTAAATCAATAATAAAGAAATTATTTCCCATTGCATAGACCATTTTAATTTAAGGCACAGGATTATCTTTAAAGTTCGAGACGACTGCACGTAGTTTTTCTCTGCAGCTGTATTACTTGTTTCTAGCTTTGGCAAATGAAGAGAAACATTATCAAATATTTTCAAGGCGAAAAACATCATTTAAGCTACTGTTTGTTTGGTCTAGGTTCTTTAAGTTCTTTAATCCAAATTCATCAACAATGATTTTGGTAAAAGATGGGTTTAACGTCGTCTTCAAAATAGGATAATCAAATATGTTTTGAACTATTTTGTACATTTTTAACACAAGTCTACCGTTTTAATTATACTGTATTTGTTCAGTTTACAGTGTGTGTATATTGTGCAGTTTAGAGTGTACAGTTTACAGTGTACACTTTACAGTGTATACAGTTTACAGTTTACAGTGTAAAGTGTATAGTTTACAGTTTATAGTGTACACTTTAATTACAGTATACAGTTTACAGTGTACGGTTTACAGTGTACAGTTTACAGTGTACAGTTTAAATTGTACAGTGTACAGTTTACAGCGTACAGTTTACATTTACAGTTTAAGGTGTACAGTTTACAGTGTACAGTGTACAGTGTACATGCACAGTGTAAAGTTTACAGTGTGCAGTTTACAGTGTACAGTTTACTGTGTAAAGTGTACAATTTACAGCTTATGGAGTGTAAATGTGTGGTGCATGGTGTATAAGAAATAGTGAACGATTTATGATTAAAAGTACACAGTTTCGGTATACATACTGTACAATGAACTAAGTAAAGTTTACATTGTACATTTGTACGAGTAACACCGCTTAGTGATTAGAAATACAAACCTTTATGCTTCGCCATTTTCATCGCTTCCTTCATTAGCCTTTTTTTGGACAATTCATCGGCACTGAAAATAATTTGTTTATAACACAAATTATATAACGATCAAACAGTTTCCATTCTGTTAAATGACTTTTCTGGACTGTGAAGTTTGGAAAGGTATAGTGTATCATGTATCCTGTATATGTGGTGTATAGAAGGTTTATTGTGTTCTGTATCCTGTATATGTGGTAATAGAAGGTTTATTGTGTTCTGTATCCTGTATATGTGGACATAGAAGGTTTATTGTGTTCTGTATCCTATATATGTGGTTATAGAAGGTTTATTGTGTTCTGTATCCTGTATATGTGGACATAGAAGGTTATTGTGTTCTGTATCCTGTATATGTGGTGTATAGAAGGTTTATTGTGTTCTGTATCCTGTATATGTGGACATAGAAGGTTTATTGTGTTCTGTATCCTGTATATGTGGTTATAGAAGGTTATTGTGTTCTGTATCCTGTATATGTGGTGTATCGAAGGTTTATTTTGTTCTGTATCCTGTATATGTGGACATAGAAGGTGTATTGTGTTCTGTATCCTGTATATGTGGTTATAAAAGGTTATTGTGTTCTGTATCCTGTATATGTGGTTATAGAAGGTTTATTGTGTTCTGGATCCTGTATATGTGGTTATATAAGGTTTATTGTGTTCTGTATCCTGTATATGAGGATATAGAAGGTTTATTGTGTTCTGTATCCTGTACATGTGGTAATAGAAGGTTTATTGTGTTCTGTATCCTGTATATGTGGTTATAGAAGGTTTATTGTGTTCTGTATCCTGTATATGTGGTGTATAGAAGGTTTATTGTGTTCTGTATCCTGTATATGTGGTTATAGAAGTTTTATTGTGTTCTGTATCCTGTATACGTGGATATAGAAGTTTATTGTGTTCTGTATTCTATGTCTGTGGTGTGCAGAAAGACTGTATCATATTCGTAATTGTGTATACTGTATGCTTGGTATGTAGTAGGTGTAGTGTATCCTGTATCCTGGATGAAAATGTATTGTATCCTGGATGTATTGTGCATGAAAATGTAATGTATTCTGTATTTAGTGTATATAAACTGTCTTATATCCTGAATGTATTCTGAATAAAAATGTTTTGTATCCTGGATGTATTGTGCTTGAAAATGTATTGTATCCTGTATGTAGTGTATATAAACTGTCTTATATCCTGAATATATTCTGAATAAAAATGTTTTGTATCTTGAATGTATTGTGTATGAAAATGTATTTTATCCTGGATGTATTGTAAATTATATATATTGTAAGATGGCTGACTCACTGCTCACCTAGGTTCCTTCTGCATAATGATGCAAGAAGAAAGGATCTTAGACAACTCAGACAACTCTCTCCAATCTCAAGCTTAGCGCAACTTTTATCTCTAGCTTTCTCAACTTCTATCTATTTTCAATCTCTAGCTACCCTTCTTTATTTGATGTATCTTTATCTTTCTTATTTTCCTCAAAAAATAGAAATAAATTAATCATTTGCATGTATAAAGTTTTAACAATACTATCCAAATAATGATTTAATCATATTTAAACTCTTTATACGATCCGCTTCCGTAGATTTACGATGCTTTCTTAATCTTGTAGATTTAGGTTTAGGCTTCGGTTCAGATTGGATTTGGTTCTGGTTTGATTGTCTCTTATTCTGAAGATAGTGCTTCTCCTGCAGGTTGGATGGGAGTTTTAGGTTGGGAGCTAGATACTGCTCTTCCTGCAGGTTGGAAGGGAGTCCTGGGTAGGGAACTGGATACTGCTCTTCCTGCAGGTTGGATGGGAGTCTTGGGTTAGGAACTGGATACGGCTGCTCCTGCAGGTTGGATGGGAGTCTTGGGTTGGGAACTGGAAATCTTGTGTTGTCAGTTAAAGGTCTTCGTTCCGCCAAGTTATTGTCATTTCTTCTTTTTGGGTAAAATGCTGGTTTAGAATTTCTGGAAAAAAAAACAAAAAGCTATAATTTTCAAAATTGATTTTTAAAAATTAAACAAGGGTAGAGATAGCGTACCTTATAGTCACTGGTGGTTTTGGATATGGTGTTTCTAAAACAAAGGTTTCTATAAAAATCATTTAATTTTAGAATAATAAGACCCATCTTAAGAAAGCATTAAAACGCAGTTTGACATAAACTCATCAGCCAGTACATTTGCAAATTTAATACAGTGCAAAATGCAATCACTTAAAAAAACAAGATCTGGTTGAACATTTTTCCATCATTAAACAAGGTTGTAACTAAACCCGGGTCTGTATATTTAATCTTTTTTAAATATATTCCCCCACCTGGTTGGAAATAAGTAGAATCACTAGAAACATCCTCCTCAGCTGCAGGTTGCCCTAAACAGAAGATAATTATTGATTTGTTTTTCTCTGGTCATACAGTGATAACCAAAAAACTCTGGAATAGTAAGACGAATTTTGGAATCAAGCTATAACTTTAAAAAGTCCAATGAGCATGAGACACAGCTAATTGTAAAATGTAAACAGACCCATTTCATTACATTAGTGAATTTTTAAGTGTCTAGTAGTTGCTAGTTGCTTTGAAACAACATCAAATATACTCAATAATCTAATAACTTTTTATACAGTTAAGTTCAAATATAGAAGCATCGGAAGAATTTATAGAATGTCGTCGTATTCTTAACTTACTGATGATGGAATGCTGCAGTGTAAGATATTTACCTTTGACCCCAGGTACTCCTCTATCTCCATTAGGTCCAGGTAGACCCTGCTCTCCACTAAAAAACAGTTAGAGTAGACAACAACTTTTTATAAATCAGTTTTTTAAAGTGTCATGAAACAATTTTCACGGTCTAAATTACAATTTTATATTATTTCGGAAATCTTTTAACGACATTTTTAAGAAAAAGACAGTTATTCATAATTATTTCAAATCATTACAAATATTTGTATAATTTACCTTGGACCAGTTGGTCCTTGATGTCCTGGATGTCCTTGACCTCCATAATATCCCTGTAGTCCTGGCGGACCCTGAGCACCATCTTTTCCGTCCTCTCCGGGGGCTCCTAGAGGACCAGGAGGACCTGTCTCTCCTGGAGGTCCAACAGGCCCAACCTTTCCCCACTCACCCACAATTCCCTGCTGACCTATTGGACCTAGGGGCCCGTCAGCTCCGTTAGCTCCGTCCTTCCCTGTTATTCCAGGAGAACCTGGAGAACCAGAAACTCCTCTACTACCATCTTTACCCCGACTTCCAGGGGTTCCAACTATACCTGAAATACATCTTCTATATTAAAATTGTCTTTAAAAATTACATTCAGTGCAATTAAACAAACATACAATGTTTATATCACGCACGTTTTACACATTATAATTGAAAAAAGCTATCGTTAAATACACCTCAAGATAAAAAAAGGTTTTTGTTAAATCCTAGAAATTGAATTTAAATTTTGATCCTTTGTGTTTTTGTATAGCCTTTGTATGACGTATGTGCAAAAAGATCTAAAACTTTCATGATTATATTAACCTGAGTTTCCAGCAAACCCTTGGGGGCCTCGTGAACCTGGTAGACCAGGGGCACCTGGAGAACCATCTCGACCTGGTGAACCACCAGCTCCAGGAGTACCTGGAACTCCAGGTAGTCCTGATTATCAATTATTAGAATTTGGCAACCCTAGTCAATTCGTTAGGAAATTTCCCAAATGGCCAGCGTTAGGAAAATATCCTGGATTTGAATAATTTTGGATAGAAAAACGACGACATCTCCATACTCATAATAAATGACCTTTTAAACAAAAAGTTTAGAAATTACATTTAGTAAATATTCAACTTTTTCAAAAGTATTTATTTAACTTAAATAGTTATTTGTTCTTTTGAACCATGTTTTTTTTACCTTGGCAAGATTGTGTATAGCAGAACCTTTGTTCGGAGGATTCTCCTGAACACTGTTCTCCTTCTCCTTCAACTTGTCGAACTCGAGTTCGAAACCGTCCTTGGCTGCAGGTTGAATCCTCCCTAAGCAAAAATTATAACGTCATTTTATATAAGACGACATTTGTTTTCTGCTGGTGTATTAAATACAACCTCTTAAAAGCAAAGTTTAAAAATAGCATGTTACATTCATATATTGTCTCTCCTTATTCATGCACAGTGTTCCAATAAACATTGTAAATAAGTGATGGCATTAAATGGACTGTAAAGGAAAATTTAATGGGGGTATAGGCTGAAACCTGAGTATCATCTCAGGAGTTGATTGAGAGTTGAGACTTAAAGAAGAGTTCTGTCTGATGTTCTGTTTCGAGAAATTGATTGTGTCAAAATTAAACCAAAATGTATATATTTAAGATTTTGTTAAAATATTCGTGGTATTAAATAGATCATATTCAACAAATACGCAATAGATCTGAAAACAACGATATCCAAGAGGAGTCTTAGAAACTCAAGTTTGCTCCTATTATCATTTGAATTTATTAATGTTTCATTTTTCATAAATATAATTGATATTCTCAGGTTTAAGCCTATACTCCCTTTAATTTTCCTTTACAGTCCCTTTAAAATCGTCTCCTGAAGGTAAAATTCACTCTTCAGGATTATAACTTTTCTTGATTGAAAAGCTTTACTGATTATTGGGACATCTTGTATTTGATAAAAAGGAATGTACAGTGAAACCCTTAATAAAGAATACATCGGAAGAATTTATCAAATGTCGTCTTGACAATTTTTCAATGAGTTTTATACTATTTTACGTAAATTTCAGTATTTGCGAAAATAAATAAATAGCCATGAATATGCGGGAACAGTTTTAAAGAGTTCCATATAATCATTTAATTTATAAACTAAATATCTGCAACATTCCATTATCAGAAAGTGAAGAATACGACATTTGATGAATTCTTTCGATGTATTCGTTATTGAGGGTTTCACTGTAGAAAAAAAGAAATCAAATTAAATCTAATCAAATCAATTCTTTCTGCCTTAAATAATAGAATTAATACAAAATAGGTAGGCATGAGACGACGTTAATGATAAATGTGCTAACTGAAAATAAATTCAAATATTTGTGTTTTAACCTTCTAGCACATGAAGACCATTGTTGCCAAACTCCCCACTGGCAATTCACACTGCAAGGTCCTAGATTGCAGGGTACCACCTATTATACAGAGAATCAATGAATAAATCACACTGCAAGGTCCTATATTGCAGGGAACCACCTATACAGAGAATCAATGAATAATTCACACTTCAAGGTTCTATATTGCAGGGTACCACTTATTATACAGAGAATCAATGAATAATCTACACTGCAAGGTCCTTTATTGCAGGGTACCACCTATTATACAGAGAATCAATAAATAATTCACACTGCAAGGTCCTAGATTGCAGGGTACCACCTATTGTACAGAGAATCAATGAATAATCCACACTGCAAGGTCCTATATTGCAGGCAACCACCTTATATACAGAGAATCAATGAATAATCTACACTGCAAGGTCCTAGATTGCAGGGTACCACCTATTATACAGAGAATCAATGAATAATCCACACTGCAAGGTCCTAGATTGCAGGGAACCACCTTATATACAGAGAATCAATGAATAATCCACACTGCAAGGTCCTATATTGCAGGGAACCACCTTATATACAGAGAATCAATAAATAATTCACACTGCAAGGTCCTATATTGCAGGGTACCACCTATTATGCAGAGAATCAATGAATAATCCACACTGCAAGGTCCTATATTGCAGGGTACCACCTAATATACAGAGAATCAATGAATAAGCCACACTGCAAGGTTCTATATTGCAGGGTATCACTTATTATACAGAGAATCAATGAATAATCCACACTGCAAGGTCCTATATTGCAGGGAACCACCTATTATACAGAGAATCATTGAATAATCTACACTGCAAGGTCCTAGATTGCAGGAACCACCTATTGTACAGAGAATCAATGAATAATCCACATGGCAAGGTCTTGCAGGATATCACTTAATACATATACAAAGAATCAATAAATAATATAATTAAATTTCATGGCAAATGAAATTATGACTCGCATTATTAGTTTTTTAATCCCTATATCTATACAACCAGATGGTGTAACCCTTAGATATAACTATTAACTATTAGATATAATCGTATGTTCACATTTTTGAATATCAGGTATTTACAACATCAGGCTGCAAATATAAGGAATACAAATTAAAGTTAAAGGCGAGTAATCAGTTCCTTCAAGGAATGAATCCAAAACCGGCTTTTTATCAATTGCTGCAATCCATCTTAAGACATAAATCAAAACAAGGGGTAAAGAATTATGTATATGGCCATGTGTATATTAATTTTTCTTTTAACTGTTAAAATTTAAATAAATCTGATTGATTGATTTTTTTACCTGCATAGAGAATGAGGCACATCCATGTGTTTGACTTGGTATCTGTAACTTGAACCCAACACCACAACTGGCACTGAAACAAACACAAATAAAAATATCTTCAAAATATTTTCATTTTATGATTATTTCTACCTGCACTGTGTTTGAACATAACAACCCTTCTCTGGAACGTTTTTCGTCAAACTGTTAGATTGGTAAACAAGGTTTAGAGATACATCTTGGTTGGGTCGGATTGCTTTATTCTCGAATTCTCCGGGTAGTTGGTTTAACAGAGGTTGGTAACTATCTTTTCTTTCATTTGACTTCAACTCAAATCTTGATTGTTTCGGGATAAATTATAAAAATTATTATAACCAACTCAAATGAAAAAAAAAACGACAAGATATAAACTTTGATTATATAAACTTTATAACACATTTTAATGCTCCAGTATATCACAAAGGAGGTTTATTTAATCCAGATTTAGAACGGCTTTAATACTATATGTTATTCATTTGAAATATAATACGATGTTCCATCAAAAAAAATGAATAAATCTGTTTCTTTATGTTTTTTACAGAGCTATTTTAAAATTTATCATTTTCCTCTCTAGATCATCTGTAGGTTTAGATAAATCAATAGGATAATCATCAACGTAGACCCAGTTTAGATCATCTAGATCTTCATTAAGATTGTCAATACGACGATCATTGTGAATTCCAACTACTTCTCGTCCATCAATCAGATTGTAGACTTGATCACTGAAATTGAAATCAAAGAAAGATAAAACTCGCCGCAAGTTTTAGTCTGGTAATCCCTATATCTTTGCAAACTGATGTTGTATATACCTTGGATATTTCAAACTTCGAATGACTTGATGTGGCTTTGCATGGACTAATGTGGAAATTATATATAGGAGATTAAAATGCAGTATAAAGTGGAATTATTTAGGTTTCATTCATAGTTTTGATTAGATGTGCCAGCTTGAGCATTTAACTTTTAATTTATCAAAGGGACATTATCAGAAAAGGAATAATTCAAATACAATAACTCTGAGGCATTTAATTTGGTTTCTACTAGACCGTGATTAATAATTAATTCTATAGTATGTATAATTAATCATCTAATTCAAGCTTTATTAATTTCGTTTTTTTATATTTTAATTAAAAAATGGTTTTTAAAAAGAGAATATCATTTAAGTAGTTGTATAAAATAAACATTGTTTGTTTAAAATATTAACCTATCTACTTGTGGAGTCCACCCACCATAATGAATTTGAGGAGTTTCAAATCCGTACACTATAATCTAGAATTTAGATCATATTACTTTAATGTCTATTTACAAAAATTTAATGATAAACCACAACAAAATGAATTTTTCCATCTCCGTCAATAATTTTTTACATTTTTAAAGATAATCTTCAATTTTCAAATTTTTATATTATATTTATAATTTTAAGAGCAAGCTATTGATATTAAAAATCTAATGAAAATAACATTTAAAAATGTTTTTCTGTAAAATGAATGTGTTCAGCATCTGTGAATATTCGAAACAATTATCCAGGATAAAGGAATTGAGTTTTTGCCACAAATCCCAATTTTGTAATACCCAAATCTCAACAACAAGATGATGCAAACCTTTCATATTTCAAATTTATACTTGTTTGATCCACTAGAATTCATAGTTTGAAATACCTACGTTCTACGACATTTGGTTTTAAAGAAATTGGGATTTAAAAATCCGAGTTTGTGGCAAAGACTCAATTCCTTTATTTATTCTTTTATTTTGAGATTGGTACAATACTATTCTGGGTTCAAGGAAAGATCTATTTCTAAATATTTTATTATTTTTCTGTACATTGTACAGTATACAATGTACAGTGTACATCGTATCTATATATAAATTTGGCTTGTCTGTTTGTCTGTTTGTTTGTTTGTGTCCAATAAACGTCAAAACGGCCAAACATCACGAGACCACAGGGAAGGTTTGTGAATGATACAAATTTTAAAAAATGTGTTTTAAAGGTTTTTAATTTTGTAAAAAATTTAAAATCTTGAAAATCCGCGAATCTTTTTTTAAAAATCCGCAAAATTTTTTTCTTCTTTGTTTTAAAATGTAAACAAAAAGAACATGTTCACAATTTAAATAGAAGATGGGCGCGAAGCGCCCTAAAAGCCTAGAAAGAAGGGCGCGAAGCGCCTTGAATTTCAAGTACTGTACACTTTTCTGTTAAATGATCCTTGACGTAAATGCATGAATCTGATCACTGACCTGAACTAAGCAGAGTAGGGTCTGCAATATTATAAAACAATGGAATCCAGACATTTTATCATCTGAAAACTTGATGAAACTAAATATTTTTTTTGAGTACATCTTGTAAATTAAATTTTTGTTGTTTATGATCAATGACCATGTCGTAGAGCTTAGATTTACTTGAAAAGATAAAGTTATTGACTTGTATTAGTTAGTATTTGTTTAAATGAATTGAACAATCTCTTTACAGTTGTTTTGTTTAATATTAAGTTTCCTATTATAATATTTTATTTTGCAAAATGTATCTGGTGGAACTGTGTCAGTGCAGTGACATCAATATTATTTTATTTGATTTATTGGTTGGTTTTAATAAATTACTCTACATTTCATAAATCAGAAACATACTCTATACCGAATAAAACATGGCATCTAAAATTTATATTTTAAAACGTAGTTATCTCTTTTGGTTGTCCAATCATAACTCATGAACTTCTTGGCTTGATTTGCCCCACATTTTGATTGGAAAACTCGGTTTGAACCACGGAAATGGTTTTCAGTTTTCTCAACTTCTACCAAGATACAAAAAGATTTTTGTAGACTTTGAATACTTGAGACAAGCTCAGTTCTTATTTTTCAGCAACTTTGTCAAAACTTCATTGCATGCTTGTGCAAATTAAATGTGTAAATCAATTTTCAAACCAATCGTATTTATATTTACGCCGTCTATATTTAATAAATATAATAAGCATGAAGAAACAATGCACAATGCACATGATACTGCATACATTTCTTGGTTCACGGCGTGAAATAAAAATATATTCCGTCCATGACAAAGTTACGCGAGAAACTGATTGGAACGCAGAAATATCTGCGTCACCCACTCCCCCCTCTTCTCTTGTTCATCCATCTCTCCCATAGACCCTGATAGATTTCTCCCCCCCCCCCCCAACCAAGGACATTAAATTCAAACAACTGTTAAAAAGTAAGCTCAGAATATCAAGAATTTTTATGTCTGGACGAGCGTAAAAAAACTTAAGAACTAAATTAACTCTTGTCCAATGAAGATCATGAGATTAAGTTTTCAGAAAAAGATGTAAAACAACATTTGTAAATTTTACAGAGATTTTCATGCTAAAAATATTATTCTAAAGAGAAGATAAATTTGAAATAATCAGTAAATCCATGGAATGAAATGAAAAGTAAAAAAAAGCATTTTATCATTTATGTAAATATACCCTCTTTTTCCTGTTTACTGCACTAACTAAAGTACTAGGCGTTTAGGGCGCTTCGCGTCCATCTTCTATTTCAACTCTAAAGTGTGGCTCTATCTGTGAGCATCTTCTCTTTGTAAAATATAAAACCAAAACAAATAAGTTTACAGTTTTGATAATAATTTTTAACAAAAACCAAAAACTTTTGGACACAAATTTAGGTAACTTTAAGCATCCAAAAACCTTCCTTGGGGTCATGTGAGGTCCCACACAAAATGTGGGCCCAATCGTTTCAGTCGTTTTGACGTTTATTAGACACAAACAAACAAACAGAGGTCCAAAGAGACAAGCAAAGTATATACGTAAAACCAGTAAACGTTAAACATCAGGGTCGAGATTATTTATCAATGCTAAATATCTGCAGTGAAAGAATTACAGTTGCATTTAATTTCCTCGCATCGAAAAGTACATAGAATGTTTATAGCGCAGACTAAACAGATCTAGAAACCAGTCAACAACTCGGCTTACCTGCTAAGGAAATAAGGAAGAGACTTTAAAGAAGACTTAAAACTCGTACAATTTGACGGTCCCTAGGTATTTGAACTTTTATTCATGCTGGGGGGGGGGGGGTTATTGGTCTGAGGATGTTAGAATTTTCTGACTTTTCCTAAATACCCGTAGCCCTCCCTTTAGGTGAAGGCTTTGCAACACTTTAAAGTCAACACGGGCATAAACTTTCTTTCATAATTTTTATATTTGTCTGGATCTGAATCTAAAAAACCCTGTGCACTTATGAAGCTAAAGTAAGGGTGTAGCAACTAATCGGGTTCAAAGAAGCGCTTAACATTTTCTATATACTCCTGGCCAGGGTTTGCAGGATCGGTAAGGTCATACAAATTTCGGTATTTATACAGGGTTTCCCACAAAAGATGAGACTTGAGAAACAACTGTACGGAATCAATATTTCTGTCTCCTTATATTCCCTGCAACTGTATCTTTGTTTTTTTCTTTGCCAAATCATGAACACTTTTTCGACTGATGTATTTGTGACAAATATTTTAGGTCAACGTCAGATTAGATAGCTTTTTTGGAAACCTACAGGCAAGCACAATAGATATAAAGCAACTTTTTTCAGCAAATTTTGAATATATGCAATAAAATTGCAACAAATTTGCACAATTTTATTTTTTTCTATTTTGAAATTCCTGCTTTTTTTAGGATCAGAAGGAACAAAAAGTTCACACATAAATATCTTGTTTATTTTGCAAATTTGAAATGATTTGCAAAATTACTGTGTTACTCCTTATATGTATTTTATCAAAGTTGCTCAATATAACTTCAGCTTGAAACAAAAGATTTATTTTTACAAATATGCTTGAAGAATTTTTGCAATATTTTACCACATTTTTTGCAATTATTTTCAAACTAGTATGTTTGCAAATTTTACTAATTCGAACTATTATCAAAAATTCCTGACTTCATCTCTGAGGCACTTACCTTAGTTTCACTCTAAAAAAGGTGCTCTAGCGCGCGGAGCTCTTTACAAGCTGCAATAGGGGTTCTCTAAAAGAGGTGTATAAACGGTGCACCTCAAATCACTCTGCTCGGTGCCCCTAATGGTGTCATCTCAATCGCATAACTTTATTTCGCCGCAGAAAATCCGTTTTTGGAGAATCGTAGTTCCGTTTTTCGAACTCCGCGACATGATAAACGGTTCACCTTTTGTTCTCCATTCCTGGTATTTTTTCTTGCTGCATGGGGATCTCATCTTTCTCATACTTCTCATCCTTTTCTTCCTTCTCTTCCTTCTCTTCCTTCTCATCTTTTTCATCCTTCTCCTCCTTCTCATCCTTATCATCCTAGTAATCCTTCTCATCCTTCTCATCCTTCTCATCCTTCTCATCCTTCTCATCGTTCTCACCCTTCTTATCCTTCTTATCTTTCTCCTCCTTCTCATCCTTATTATCCTACTAATCCTTCTCATTCTTCTCATCTTTCTCATCTTTCTCATCTTTCTCATCTTTCTCATCCTTCTCATCCTCCTCATCCTTCTCATCTTTCTCATCTTTCTCATCTTTCTCATCTTTCTCATCCTACTCATCTTTCTCATCTTACTCATTTTTCTCATCTTTCTCATCTTTCTCATCTTTCTCATCCTTCTCATCTTTCTCGTCTTACTAATCCTTTTCATTCTTCTCATCCATTTTAACTTTCTCATCTTTCTCATCCTTCTCATCCTTCTCATTCGTCTCATCCTTCTCATCCTTCTCATCCTTATCATCCTTCTCATCCTTCTCATCCTTCTCAGCTTTCTCATCTTTCTCGTCTTTTTCATTCTTCACATCTTTCTCATCCTTCTCATCTTTCTCATCTTTCTCGTATTTCTCATCTTTCTCATCCTACTCATCTTTCTCGTCTTACTAATCCTTCTCATCCTTCTCATCCATTTTAACTTTCTCATTCTTCTCATCCTTCTCATTCTTTTCATCCTTCTCATCTTTCTCATCTATCTTAACTTTCTCATCCTTCTCATCCTCCTCATCCTACTCATCTTTCTTATCTTACTCATACTTCATATCTTTCTCATCTTTCTCATCCTACTCATCTTTCTCGTCTTACTAATCCTTTTCATTCTTCTCATCCATCTTAACTTTCTCATCCTTCTCATTCTTCTCATCCTACTCATCCTTCTCATCCTTCATATCCTTGTCATCTTTCTCATCTTTCTCATTTTTCTCATCCTACTCATCCTTCTCATCTTACTTATACTTCTTATCTTTCTCATCCTTCTCATCTTTCTCATCATTCTCATCCTTCCTTCTCATCCTGATCATCCTTTTCTTCCTTCTCTCCCTTCTTATCCTTCTCATCCTTCTCATCCTTCTCATCCTTCTTATCTTTCTCATCCATCTTAACTTTATCATCCTTCTCATTCTTCTCATCCTTCTCATTCTTCTCATCCATCTCCTCCTTCTCATCTTTCTCATCCTTCTCATCCTTCTCATCCTTTTCATCCTTCTCATCCTTCTCATCCTTCTTTTCCTTCTTTTCCTTCTCATCCTTCTCATCCTTCTTTTCCTTCTCATCCTTCTCATTCTGCTCATCTTTCTCATCCTTCTCATCTTTCTCATCTTTCTCATCTTTCTCATCCTACTCATCTTTCTCATCCTTCTCATCTTTCTCATTCTTCTCATCTTTCTCATCCTTCTCATCTTTCCCATCTTTCACATCTTTCTCATCTTTCTCATCCTTCTCATTCTTCTCATCTTTCTCATCCTTCTCATACATCTCACTCTATGCTCATTCGACCTTATCGAATATTGTATCTTATTCCTTGAATGTTTAGCTTCTCAATAACCTCATGAACGGGGACCCTTACACCGAGTAGCTGGGCCTTAATACATCCAAAATAAGTCGACCTTGTAAAGTAGGTCTATATAAACACACACACACTCACACTACCCTAATTTCAATGTTAAAGGTAAAATCAGACTAAAATAGCTTCAGCGGGATAGAGTTAATTAAAGGAATTAGACATCAAATCAAAATAAATTTGGCTAATATATTATTTCATATTTATTAATTAAAAATTATAAATAAATAATACTGATTAACATAATAATAATTAAGTTTGGATCATCTGTCCCTGGTTCATTTAGACTAAACTACTGTCCGCAGTGTTCATCTAGACTAAACTACTGTCCGCAGGGTTCATCTAGACTAAAATACTGTCCAGGGGGTTCATTTAGACTAAACTACTGTCCACGGGGTTCATCTAGACTAAACTAAAGTCCGCAGGGTTCATCTAGACTAAAAACTCGGACTCATGTCTAGACAGGCCTGGGCCTGGGCCTGGAAGGTCCTGGGTTTCTAAGTCCAAGGAATTGAAAGAAGGAGATATTGCTGGGACGGTGTTTCCTCAGAGCTTTCCTCCCAGTTCGGGAGGATTGTCTCTTCACCAGATTATGGGTGCTCTCGGATTTATCTAAAAAAAATATTTTAAAAATCTTCAAAGGAATTAATATAATCAAATTTTCTAATTCCTAAGTCTTCTCAACCTGATGATGGTGCAAACCGTTAATATTTCAAACTATTAGTTCTAAATGATCAAATGAAATAAGCATGAAAATCAAAGGTTCACACCATCAGGTTGCAAAGATATAGCAAAGATTCAATTCCTTTGTATTTAAAAGTTAATTTTGATTTAAACTTAAAGGGAGTGACCGCCTATGTAAGGTAGTTGAACTGAGTATGCAGTGTTGTGGAAAACTTCTTTCGGATTCATTTGAGACATATAAAACTTTTTAAAGATCTGTAAATCCTGAGTTTGGGCGTAAATTCGACGTTCAAAACTCAAACATTGGGGGAGGATACGTTTTCAGAATTAGTTTTTTTTAAATATTAAATAACGACGACATAAAATGAAAAAAAGTTCTACAATTAACTACAGAACTCATGCATAGGAACATGTTGAAAAAATAAAAATTAATCTTATCATCGAAAATAAGTAATCTTGTACAATTATTAGTTTCTATTTTCTCATTATTCACAAAGATTTTCGCAGATTTTTTAGAATTTTTATTGAAAAGACGACATTTGAAAAATTTGAAGAAATCTGCGAATAAATTCAAAGAAGTTAAGAAATTCAATATAATAATGAAAACGAAATAATCGAAAACTGTTCCTAACCATATAATTAGATTACTGTATAATTTTTACTTCATTTTTCGTTGTCGTTATTTAATAATTTAAAAAAACTAAATATGAAGACGTATCCACCCCCAAAGTAGGAGTTTTGAACGTCGAATTCGCGGTCACTCCCGTTAAGTTTCTAATAACCGTATCAGATTCAGACCCTCTTACAAAGCATTATTTATAAATTATAAAATACAATCACATTTTTTTATTAAATATAATTTTTATATTTTAAATGGAAACATTTATAATAATTTGAAAATTGTCTTTGATTTCTGAATGTTAATGAATGGACTAGATTTTTTTCTGAGGTCTTTCCTTTAATCTTTATAAATGGCGGAAAAATGCAGCCTCAATAATTTTGATTTTACTAACTAGATAGCAATCTAGACGGATATTTTAGTTTTTCCGCCAATTAAAAAAAATAGAATATTTAAATCCAGAAATGTTTACCTATATATTTAAATCCAGAAATGTTTACCTACATATTTATATCCAGAAATATTTACCTAATTATTTAAATTCAGAAATGCTTACCTGTATATTTATGTTCAGCAGAAATGTTCACCTATATATTTATATCCAGAAATGTTTACCTATATATTTAAATCCAGAAATGTTTACCTATATATTTAAATCCAGAAATGTTTACCTATATATTTAAATCCAGAAATGTTTACCTATATATTTATATCCAGAAATGTTAACCTATATATTTATATCCAGAAATGTTTAACCTATATATTTATGTCCAGAAATGTTTACCTATATATTTATGTTCGGCAGAAATATCGATATCGCGAGCAACTCTGAAATTAGAATAAACTTATATTTTTATATCATATCTTAATATTTAATCAATGGAAATAAAGCATATAATAAGATATTCTGCAACTAAAATGTGTTCAGACGACCCTAAAAAGGATTAATTCTTTTCTTTTCCTGTTTTGTCTGAATTGCACACATCCACGAGTCACATTTACATACAAATCGGAATACAAATTGCGAAATTTCACATGGAAAACCACGAATAAAATCCGATTGGTTAACTCTTTAAATCAAGATTCAAGGGTCACAAGAAATTACATCGACACTATCTTCAATGTGATTTGGAATGAAAAATTAACAAAAATGATGAATAACATGGCCGACAGAAAAAAAATAATATTACCTTTCTAACCCCTGAGCTTGTCCTTGAATGCTGGATGAAACATGATTTAGAACTCGAGCCTACAAAATTAAAATTAATTAATAAAAATATTTATGGATATAAAATTTGTAACCTTTAATTTTATTTTTATTTTAATGATTTTAAATGTATTACCTGAATCATGAGTACTGAGCTCAGTACAAGTAGAAGGTATATCTGAACCCTCATTGTGATTTTGTGAGGTTCAGCCTGAAAATAAAAAATTCTAATGCAATTTTTATGTTTTTAGCACGTTTTTTTGCAACTCTTCACCAGCTTTTCCCAAAAAAACATTTTAAAAAATTATGAAACTGTAAAAATGTAACTATTCATAAAAAGTAAAAAGATGCTACCGGATGCTTTGTAAATATTCTGGACGTTCTGTATTTAAGCCTGGGTTTCAAATATTTTCTATGCTGTATAAATCTTTAGGAAAGAACAAAAAATTTTAAAAATCACCTAAAAAATATTCTTCCAAATGATAAGAAAAGGGTGAATGGATTACTTTGAATTTCTTTTCTGAAAGAGTAGTTCTCTGGTTTCAACATATTTCAGAAACCGCTGATTTTTCGGATGAAAAGTTTTCTTAAATAAAAATCTGTTTAAATAAAGCCGACAACTGACCTGAAGTATTGATGTAAGCTGTAGTAAGGTTTACTCTGGAATATAGAGAAGGGTACCTCTCTGCGCCTATTTATACTCAAACCTCTCTGCACCTATGTATACTCAAACGGTAACCATAAATCTTGCGCACTGTGCAGTGTGCAGGAGACATGCGTTCTACAGTGGCAGTTTAAAAATGCGCAAAATGATGTTCAGAAATAAAAAAATGTGTAGTGTAAATAGTAAAGGAAGAACGCGAGGGAAGGTTTTAGGTGATGTCATTTTTAAATTTTGTAAAGGGTTTGGTATTTTCTCGACAAAAAAGGTTTTTTTTTCTACGTCAAACCAAAATAAGTTGTCCGTAAAATTGAATTCTTATGTGTTTTCAAACATAGCTCCTCTTATTAAAGAGCTATTGAGAAGAACAAAAAATGTTTTTGAATTCTTATATTCAGCATAACGGGATAGATTTGTTTTTCTAGTAGAGGAGATACGACATCGCAAAGTCGTGCCAGAACTCTCGTTTTTATATTTGACCTTCTCCTTCCGTCTTATTTGCAGTGATCATTCCGTGAGTGATATTTCTTTTGAAAAATTTTCGTTGAAGAATAAAATATAAATTCCATTGAAAATTCCATTCCGAAAAGACACAAAGGTAAAGATATAATTTCTAAATTTTTTTAATCGAGTCATGATATATTTAAATTCACAAACGAAATCAGGAAAGTGTGAGAAATTATTGTTTAATAATGAACCATGGACAATGTACAAAGTGATAAGTAAATCTTAAATTAGAATCAAACTAGCTAGACCTCCTAGAACTAGAAGAAAAAAGTCAAACTCATCAAACTCAGAAATTTATTTTATATTGTGATTTCTGAATAAAAATAGAAAAATGTGTTTAAATAAATGTGTTATTTTATTTTAGTTATGAAAAGCCCAAAAAGTTTTCACACTTAAAAATCCCACCCCCCTCTCTCTCTATTCAAAATATCTTATTAGCTTTTTCCAATTTGAGACAAAACACCATGGATTTCCGGAGATTTTTTTTATTAATATTTTGCACAACCCATCCTTTTTTATAGTATTGTTGGCCAAGATATGTCTACCTATATTCCATATCAAATATACTTTATCTATGATCGATCTTAAAATATGAAATTTCTATTTGTCCATGTGATCAAGGACTGTGTTGGGATCTTGAAAACAGGTTTTGAATCTGAAATCTCATCTTGTATAGTCCTCTATCCTTTATCAACTATTATTACATTGTTCATCTGACAGGTTGCCCGCTGTACTATCCGTACTATTCTAGGTTAGTACTATCCGGACTATTCTAGTTAGTACTATCCGGACTATTCTCGGTTAGTACTATCCGGACTATTCTAGATAGTACTAGCTATTCAACTATCCGGACTATCTACTTAGTACTAGTTAGTACTATCCGGACTATTCTAGATAGTACTTATAGTTAATCAACTATCCGGACTATTCTAAGTAGTACTAGTTAATCAACTATCCGGACTATCTAGTAAGTACTAGCATAGTACTATCCGGACTATTCTAGTAAGTACTAGTTAATCAACTATCTGGACTATTCTAGATAGTACTAGTTAATCAACTATTTGGACTATTCTAGAACTTACTAGTTAATCAACTATCCGGACTATTCTAGTTAGTAATAGTTAATCAACTATCCGGACTATTCTAGTTAGTACTATTTAGTACTATCCGGACTATTCTAGATAGTACTAGCTAGGTAACTATCAGGACTATTCTAGTTGATACTAGTTAGTCAACTATCCGGAATATTCTAGTAAGTGCTAGTTAGTCAACAATCAGGACTATTCTAGTAAGTGCTAGTTAGTCAACTATCAGGACTATTCTAGTAAGTACTAGTTAGTACTATCCGGACTATTCTAGTTAGTACTAGTTAATCAACTATCCGGACTATTCTAGTTAGTACTAGTTAATCAACTATCCGGACTATTCTAGTTAGTACTATTTAGTACTATCCGGACTATTCTAGATAGTACTAGCTAGGTAACTATCAGGACTATTCTAGTTAATACTAGTTAATCAACTACCCGGAATATTCTAGTTATTACTAGTTAGTACAGTCAGGACTATTCTAGATAGTACTAGTTAATCAACTATCCGAACTATTCTAGTTAGTAGTTAGTACTAGCTAGTCAACTATCCGGACTATTCTAGTTAATACTAGTTAATCAACTATCCGGAATATTCTAGTTATAGTAGTTAGTCAACTATCAGGACTATTCTAGTAAGTACTAGTTAGCTAGTCAACTATCAGGACTATTCTAGTTATTACTAGTTAATCAACTGTCCGGAATATTCTAGTAAGTACTAGTAAGTACAATTAGGACTATTAGTGTTAGTACTATTCTAAATAATACTAGTTAGTCAACTATCCGGACTATTCTAGTTAGTACTAGCTAGTCAACTATCCGGACTATTCTAGTAAGTATTAGTTAATCAACTATCCGAACTATTCTAGTTAGTACTAGCTAGTCAACTATCCGGACTATTCTAGAAGTACTAGTTAATCAACTATCCGAACTATTCTAGTTAGTACTAGCTAGTCAATTATCCGGACTATTCTAGTTAATACTAGTTAATTAACTATCCGGACTATTCTAGTTATTACTGATAAGTACAATCAGGAAAATTAGTGTTAGTACTAGTTGATCAACTATCCGGACTATTCTAGTTAGTACTAGCTAGTCAGCTATCAGGACTATTCTAGTTAATACTAGTTAATCAATTATCCGGAATATTCTACTTAATACTAGTTATAGTACTATCCGGACTATTCTAGTTAATACTAGTTAGTCAACTATTCGGACTATTCTAGATAGTACTAGCTAGTCAACTATCAGAACTATTCTAGTTAGTACTGGTTAATCAACTATTCGGACTATTCTAGATAGTACTAGCTAGTCAACTATCAGGACTATTCTAGTTAGTACTAGTTAGTACTATCCGGACTATTCTAGTGAATATTACTAGTTAATCAACTATCCGGACTATTCTAGTTGACTAGCTAGTCAACTATCCGGACTATTCTAGTTAGTGCTAGTTATTACTATCCGGACTATTCTAGATAGTACTAGCTAATCAACTATCAGGACTATTCTAGTTAGTACTAGCTAGTCAACTATCAGGACTAATTTTAGTTATTACTAATAAGTTACTATCAGGAGTATTCTCGTTAATACTAGTACGATCCAAAATATTCTAGTTTGTACACTGATATCTAGACACCTAGCTCTAAAACTTAGTCATCAAATTTTTGGACATTCTCGACTTTAAAGTGTCGGAACGCTTTGACCTTAGGTTTTTCTTCACAAACTCACTTATACTTTTTTGTAGCCGTAGACATATACATTTTAAATATGGAATTTTTTTTTCCTAGCTTAAGATTAAAAATAGGAATTGGCAAACGACCTCTCGATTTGTGTGTGAAAGCGTGCACATCTTAGTTTGCAGTGAGCCAGTGAGTACTGGATAGGAGTCAACTATCATCATCCAATACTCAACCAGATAGTGAGTACTAGATAGGAGTCAACTATCATCATCTAATAATCAACCAGATAGTGAGTACTAGATAGGAGTCAACTATCATCATCTAATACTCAACCAGATAGTGAGTACTAGATAGGAGTCAACTATCATCATCTAATACTCAACCAGATGGTGAGTACTAGATAGGAGTCAACTATCATCATCTAATACTCAACCAGATAGTGAGTACTAGATAGGAGTCAACATTCATCATCTAATAATCAACCAGCCTGTGAGTACTAGTTAGGAGTCAACTACCATCATATAATACTCAACCAACACTAAAATTAACGGTATAAGTCCATTCAAAGCTACGTTTAAATATGAGGATTGAGGATAAGATAACGTTTTTTCTGATACAGTGAGAACCAAAAAATTGTGGGATAAATGTTGTTTTTTTCTTTCTATGGTTTGAGATATATCTCTTAGGACTTTGTCAGTTGCAACTGCTGCAATTTATAAATAAAAAGATTTAAAGGAAAAAGTGTGCACGACAATTCCACTGTTTTCTGGTTCCCAACTTCCCACAGTACAATTTTAAAGATATTTTGAAGACAATAATAAAACTGTCGATTATTACTTAAATTATATTTTAACAGTCTGACTGCCATGAGACATATCAAATGTGCAGTGTAAACTGACAAACGAACTGGGTCTTTGCCACAAGAATCTATTTTTCTCTCTAAATCTTTGCAACCTGATGGTGTAAACCTTTGATATCTTAAACTTAGATTATTTAATCTGAAATAATTCATAGTTTAAAAAATTTAATGACTACGACATTGGGTTACAAAGATGTAAGGATTAGAAAACCAGAGTTTGTGTCAAAGTCTCATTTTTTCTTCCCAGATAAGTGGATTTTAAAAGTTTACAGTAAAACCATTTGTTTTTTTAGCAGCTTTAAATACATTTCATTATTGATTTATTTTCGTCATCCTATTTCATAGTTTTCTAGTTTTCACTGTAATTAAAGACATTATTTTATCTTCATCCTTTTTGAGTTCATACATTTTTAACAAAAAATCTGTGAACATTTGTTTGTGGTGCTGCAGAATACCATGAAAACTTGTTGATAGAAAGGGGGCGCGGTGCGCCCTAGAAGCTTTTGATAGCTATATAAGATACTTTAATATATAATCATCGGCATAGTCCCCCCCCCTTCCTTCTCCATTAACCCGTTTGGGGCCCCCCCTGTAGTTTTTTCGTCCAAGCACTCTCTTATTTTTAACACTATCACCGTGAAATTTTGTGACTTTTAATGAATAGTAATTAACAGGATTTTTTGTCAAAAAATTATTTTTTTTATTTAAAGGGTAGGGTACAGGGCGGAAAAAAGTCCGGTCTGTGAAAAATAAAGCAAATATAGCCCATAACTTTTTTGTGACTGAAGCTCCAGATCTAAAAAATATATTTTTGAAAAGCCCTTGAAAAATGTATGTAGAAACATTTGTCACACTTTGATATTTCTTTAAAACAAAAAAAAAATATTTCTTTCATTTTTTTACCCTTTTTTAGGCATCTTTTTCCACCCTCCCTTGTACCCAAACTATTAAAGTTATCGGTCTAAATTTTTTTCTTTGAGCTGGCCGTGAAAAATTGGGCTGTGAACATGCATTTCAACCCTAAACCTATTTCTCTGAGGCCTTTTTCTAGGTGGGGGGGGGCGCCAAGCGCCCCCCCCTAGGCAGTACATAGATTCAGACCCCCCCAGCCTTTATAGTGTTAAATAGGCCCCTGGCAACGATTTTGTACCCTCCCATCCATTATGTTTCTCAAAACAAGATGATATGACATTCCTCTGCTGCGGTAGAAAACGTGAGTTAGCCTTTGCAGGTAAAATCCGGATATTTCCAGAAGGAGGGCTGCCTTAATATACAGTTATCGTCAATGAAATTTGAAATGGAGGTCGTCTTTTTTCTTTCTTTAGATCAAGAATGCCGCATATGAGTTTGTAACTTTTAAACTGATATTTAGATGTCCAGAGGTCGGAACTATTATGTGGGTCACCGTTAATCTTGAACACTTAATCTCAATATCCAAAGTGAGCTCTTTTAACTTTTAGGAAAAATTCTTGATCCCTTAATTAAAATTATTTTTGCAGGGTATAACCATCACAGGATATCGCTGAGAACTCAAATTAATCTGTAGGTCTGCATACGATAGAGATTAATCTGTAGGTCTGTATACGAGATTAATCTGTAGGTCTGTATACGATAGAGATTAATCTGTAGGTCTGTATACGATAGAGATTAATCTGTAGGTCTTTATACGATAGAGATAAATCTGTAGGTCTGTATACGATAGAGATTAATCTGTAGGTCTGTATACGAGATTAATATGTAGGTCTGTATACGAGATTAATGCTTGATCCAGAGATTAATAATACAAAAATTTTGACTTCGTGGCACACTTTCATAGATTTAACAGTTTCAAATTACAAAATCCGTAGTGAATTGTGAAATATCTATTTATGAAAAAGAGCTAAGACGACATTCGCACTTATTTTTTTTAGATATCACTGTGTCATTATTAAGACACGGGTTTAATCAATTATCCTTTAATCGTTACCCTGGCTGACTAAAGGAAATTCAAATACACATAGTAAATATTCAATTTTTAAATGAAATATAGTTAAAAAACATTTTTGCGTTTTTTGTAAAATTTACGTTCAAAATATACTTTGTTGCATACTAGAAATATGACAACATTTCTAAATTTATTTTCTAATAATTGCAGATCCATACATAAACTGTAACTTTGTAAGTACATAGGCACTTTAAAATATTAAAACTAATGATGTAAAAGACTTTTTCTCAGTCTTATTTTTCCGCTGTTTTCAAAAAAGTTAAATTTTACTTTTACTTTAAAATCTCTGTTATATTTGGGTTTATCCTAAGGGTCTGTAAGCTGGGTTAAAAAAACTGAATTGACACGCTAGGGCTCGATTCCTTTTTTTGTTTAACAAGCCAGTCTATAATACTTTTTTGGGATAAGAAGAAAATGAAAGCTCTTGTTTGATCTTAGATTAGTAAAGATTGTTTTCACGGGGACAGGCGAATAAAATAAAATGAGACATTATGAAGACTTTGTTTTCTCTTTCACTTTAGCTTTAAATAAAAAGCATAAGGAAGATGATGCTTTTGAGGCTTCAGGTCTCATTATAAAGTTAATTATTTGCAAATATTCCTGCAGCATTATGTAGTTACAATTTGAAATATTCCTGCAGCATTATGTATTTACAATTTGAAATATTCCTGCAGCATTATGTAATTACAATTTGAAATATTCCTGCAGCATTATGTAGTTACAATTTGAAATGTTCCTCATTAAAATTTGTCACAGCTTCATGAAAACAACGAAGTTCTTGCTGTAGAAGATAATCAACATGCTTATCCTCAACAGGTTCTTCTCTTTCTTCTCTTCCTTCTCTTTCTTCTCTAGATTTACTTGTCCATCCTGTACTCTCCATTCTTTCCTCTCCATCAACACTCTAGATAGAATATTATTAAGAAGGAAAAGACGTTAAACTTTATTTTAGGAAATTTTCTGAGATTTTTTTAATGAGTCTACTCTTCCCGGCTCTTCTTCTACTCTTTTCATCTGGGAGTAAATGCTGAAAGTACTCTCATTACCTAGTTTACCTATATACTCCTTGTATCTGGAAGTAGATAAGTACTCCCACCTACTTTAACTGTATACTCCTTGTATCTGGGAGTAGTTGACCGTACTCCCATCTGGCTTACCCATATACTCCTTGTATCTGGGAGAAGATGAGTACTCCCATCACCTAGTTTACCTGTATACTCCTTGTATCTGGGAGAAGATGAGTACTCCAACCTAGTTTACCTGTATACTCCAATTGCATCTGGGAGAAGATGAGTACTCCCACCTAGTTTACCTGTATACTCCTTGTATCTGGGAGAAGATGAGTACTCCAACCTAGTTTACCTGTATAGTCCAATTGCATCTGGGAGAAGATGAGTACTCCCACCTAGTTTACCTGTATACTCCTTGTATCTGGGATAAGATGAGTACTCCCACCTAGCTTACCTGTATACTCCTTGTATCTGGGAATTGCATCTGGGAGAAGATGAGTACTCCCACCTAGTTTACCTGTATACTCCTTGTATCTGGGATAAGATGAGTACTCCCACCTAGCTTACCTGTATACTCCTTGTATCTGGGAGTAGATGATGAAAGTACTCCAGACTGGTTGCATCTGAGCCTCGAGATAATCTAAAAATACGAGATCAGAAATATGCAATTATCAGAAAAATATGTTTACCCGAACTGGGCCCTAATCTAATAAAATTAAACTGTGTCGCTGAAACACCTATTGCCCGGTTCAAATTTAAACCACTGCACCGCACAAATTCAAAGTTTAAGCATTTTTTGTATATTAAGGATTATTTAAAGTATCAGCTACACTCATCATTTTAATATATAAATAAGGATTATATTTCAGAATATATTTCAGGATTAAGGAATATATATTTGTATACTATAGTATTGAACGTTATTTAAACTATATTCATGTACTATGTATGTTCTGTGTACTATATTTAATATTTATGTACTAATGTTATGTATTTACTGTGTACTATATATAGATATATATATATATATGTACTATAGCTATGAATTCTCTGTATACTACTTCTATGTACTATTGTTATGCATGTACTGTGTATTTTATCTATGATCTAATATTAGACATGTACTGCAGTACTATGTACCTGTTATGATCTCTAGTTTCACTAAGGGTTCTGTCTAGAAGTCTATTACAGGAAAAACTAGGTTTAACTCGAACTCGAGATCTGTACACCTAAACATTTAACATTTTTTGTAAAAAGGATAAAAAGTAGAAAAAGAAGACACAAGATTTTATGGATTAGCATAAAAAAGCAATCTTCTTCTTAAAAAGTCAATGTACCGGGTGTCCCAGAAAACAAAATAATTTATCTTTACTAAAATTAAATTTAGAATTTTTCAATTCCTAAGAAAAATTATCACTTTTAGCATGAAAGTTTTGATCATGTATTCCTATGAAGACGACTTTTAAATATGTTTTCCTAATATTCCATTAAAATCATCACCATACTAAATTAAAATTTGTTTAACAAAGACTATGATCAAAATTCGTTCCCTCAATTCCCATGTTTATTGGGACACCTATTTATATGGGAGATACTGCAGTAAATATACCTGATTATTATTTATTAATTCTTGACTTGAAGGTCTTGTCTTATAGTTGGGAGGAATATACGAATTTTGAGAGAGATGGGAAACTGTTTGGGAAGGAGGAAGGGAGGGAGCTTGTGATGACAAGGAAGGTGTTTGGGAAGGTTTTTGGTAATGTAAAGATGGGGGAGCGTAGACTGGGGGCGGAGGAAGGATATCGAGAAGGTTAGGATTAGATTTCCTATATCTGTTCGGAGGATGATGAACTCCGGCATAGATCTCCTAAATCAGGAGAATCAGATTTAATAATTAATAATTTAAATCTTTCAAGGGCAGCCCGGGGAATAATTTTAAATTGTGAACAAACGCCATTTTGTAAACCATAAAAATGCTTTAAATCTTTGATATTGTCAACTATACTGAGCTGTCCTTAAACGTCAGAGTAAAATTTAAAATACATAATTGAAAAATGTTGATCTACCTGACCCCTTTATATATTTAAATAAAAGTAGGATCATGTTGACCTACCTGACTGCTTGATTTATATATATATATATATATATATAAATATTTAAAAGTAGGATCATGTTGACCAACATGACTTCTTGATATATATATATATAAATAGTATCTAACCTGTCTGCTGGAATTTAAATTATCAAAGCTTTGACTCTCTCTTGCAAAACGTCTGCCGTGTGCCCCTTCCTAAAATATTTTTAACTGTTAGTTTACATTTTATTATAGATATTCGTTTACAACATTTTTAAGAAAAAATCTAAAAGTTTTTTTTTCTGCTTTATAATTTTTTTCATAAAATTTACTCATTTTGAAATAAGGGTGCGTGAGCCTGATAAAAAGAGAACAATATTGAAGACTGAAATAAAACTGTGGACTTACTGAAAGAAGCAATTTACGCAATCTCGTGTGTGTTAAATGTTGTTACCAGGAAATGGTAGCTTGAATCAAGTTATTAAACAAAATGAGTCTGTGCACAATGCACAATACAATTAAAACCAGAACATCAGTCAAACAGTCGCCTTCAATTCCACAGTTTATGGATTTCACTGTGTTGTGTTACGTGTGCCCGGCATTGACGTAATTTCACAAGGATTCACAAGGATACCATTTATACCTTGTGCCTGAGTAAAACGAATATCTTTGTTTAATATTTTAATTTGCTGTTTCTTGATATGATAAGAGTAAACTGCGGATATATGTATCAGAGAGGCAAGTAAGGAAATTAATCTCTTAGAAAAATGACTTTATCTTTCTCATACAGTGAAACCCTTAATAACGAATACAAGAATTCATCAAATGTCGTATTCTTCACTTTCTGATAATGGAATGTTGCAGATATTTGGTTTTTTAATTAAAGATTATATGGAAACTGTTCCCGCATATTCATGGCTATTTATTTATTTTCGCAAATACTGAAATTTTCGCAATATAGTATAAAACTCATTGCCAAAATGTCAAGACGACATTTGATAAATTCTTCCGATGTATTCGTTATTAAGGGTTTCACTGTAGTTACTCAGATAAAGGTTTAAAGATAAATATTATGTTTGTTGTATGGTTTATTTTAGCTTAATATCTCACCTTTTTAGACTTGTTCCAGAGTAGAGGAGGGATTCCAAGCTGACAGACTAAGCTCTGGAAAATAGAAATAGATTTAAAGCACCATGTACGTATATATATTAAGGGTGGAACATAGTAAATGTATATACATCTGCTAAATTCGACACGTGTAAACTGTAAAATTATGAAAGACTTCACATAAAGAATTTGCCGTGTACGCCATGCAGAGTTGGGTAAGGGGCCGATTAATTGCGTTATAAAACAGATGTAGCATAAACAAAATTATTGATCTCTGCAGTGTGCGGAACTAAAAAGTTGCAAAACAATACCTTATTATTATTTTCTCTGTACGCTTGTTCAAGTAAATCTGTGGTTGCGTAGGGATTTTCAAATCTACGCTGAAACCCTGTTTGTCTCTCTAACTGTCTGTCAGACACAATGCTCAGCTGTCCGTTGGATAAACAGCTGTTTTGTCTGTTTTCTTTATCACTCTGTTTGTCTTGATGATGGTTGAAATGTCGGCTTCCAAATTCTGCTTCAGAATCAGGCCTGAATACAATATATCATTACACAACGTAATGGATATATTTAGGGGGTGGGGGACTTAAATTTTATGTGAAGAAATTTTTTTCTTACCTTGAGTAAATGCTAGGGAGAAGTTTTTTATCTGAGGAAGTTGAATCTTTCTCATAATCAGAGGAATTCCACCCTCTTTCCTTCTCCCCCCCGAGCCCTATAGAGACCCCCCATCCTCTCTCCTTCTCCCCCCATCCTCTCTCCTTATTCTCCCACCCTCTCCCCTTCTCTTTTGAGTCCCAGGTTCTATGCCCCCAAGCTCCTTGCTTCTCCTAAAAATAAAAACATGAATAGTCATACAAATTGTTATATGTTGAAGTTAAATACAAAGTATACATGTCGTCTTCTTTTGTCTAGTTCTCTGTTTTGCTGTTCTTCACTACACTGCCAAAAATGTCGTCTTCTTTAAAAACATTATTTGGTTTGTTAACTGAGTTGAAAGTGTGTATTCTTCTAATGCGTTGGTCTAGTTTGTTATCTGATAAATAAATATGCCCCGGAAGCAGTTAAATATATATTCAAGGATTATCTTTTATGTTACCTGATAACTATAAATATCTCCAGGGTCAGATAAATATCGTCTTCTCTTTAAATATTATCTAATATGTTACCTGATAACTAAAATATCCCCAGGATCAGACAAATATCTCTTTAAAGATTATCTAGCATGTTACCTAATAACTATAAATATCTCCAGGATCAGATAAATATCTCTTTAAAGAATATCTAACATGTTACCTGATAACTATATATATCTCCAGGATCAGATAAATATCTCTTTAAAGAATTTCTAACATGTTACCTGATAACTATATATTTCTCCAGGATCAGATAAATATCTCTTTAAAGAATATCTAACATGTTACCTAATAACTATATATATCTCCAGGATCAGATAAATATCTCTTTATATAATATCAAACATGTTACCTGATAACTATAAATATCTCCAGGGGCAGATAAATATCGTCTTCTCTTACATTCACTTTTCCGCCATCTAAAACATTTAATACATTGTAAATTGTTAATTTAGTTCATCGCTTGATAGATTTTTTTTACAAATTATTTTTTTTCGCTGAAAGGTTTGGGCAATATTATTTAATTATAATATGTGCATGTTTTTCTTACCTGTAATAAAACATAACAGACCCTAACAGAACCAATATAAAAGTCAGGGACCCTAAAATATAATAATTAAAAAAAAAAATAAAAACTGCTGATTGAAGATGGCAAGGGGATATCCCCCTAATAATGGAAAATTTATATATTTTAAAACAGAAAAGCATGAATTACTACACAGGAATTTAGTCTTTGCCACAAACTCAAACTTTATAATCCTTATATCTTTGCAACCATATTATGTAAACCTATGATATTTCAAACTTAGAATATTTGATCCAACATATATAATAGTTATATCTAAGGTTTACAACATTGGGTTGCAAAGATATTGGGATTAGAAAATTTGAGTTTGTGACAAAAACAAGGTGAATTGCATANCATCCCAACATCTTTAATCCACAATATTGTACGCCACCTCTGTATGCATATTTCTTTGAAATTAATTTATTAGACATAAAGCGTATGTAAGAATGGAAATTTACTAATCGTTTTTCTGACTTTAAAAGTTTTTATTTTTGTGAGTTTCTTGTTTCACAATTATTTCTTAAGCAAGAAATGCGCAAGTCATTTTCGCAGAGAAACCACAAATGAAAATAAACAGTTTAAGAAAAAAACATCTACTTTATACTTGAAGTAGTTATCAATAATAGCTACATAATTATACCTATAAGTGCGATAAGCCAGGCAGCCCCCTCAAGTTTATCATTTGCTGCATCAGGTTGGTTAATTGTTATAGGTAAACCTAAATACCAATATATTAAAATAGAAAATAAAAACATTGATATTCACATTAAAAAGTGTTAAAATTACTGTTAATAAGTTTTTTAAAAAGTTTCATATTTTCTTTATTTCGTTGCATTCAACCATTTTCAATCCTTCATTAAATTTTTTGTGTAAGTCACTGTGTGCAACATTGTTGACTTCCTTTTTCTTAAAAATGCCGTAAATCCACAGTAGTATTTCTAATAAAGAGAAAGGAGGAAGATGAAAATTATTGCACTTTATTTTGGATATTTCTGTACTTTGGTCGCTTAGGTAGCATGTATATAATGTTACCTAGAGGAGGTTGAAGTTTAGCAGGAGCTGAATATGGACCCCGACCTAGATCAGAAACTGCTGCAACCTGAACCTAAACAATTACAACATTATGGCTTTAGGTATTTTAAAATTTATTAAAATTAGGGTTTTACATTTTTTAGATTTTCCTCTTTATATTTGAGGCGAGGAGTGGTAAAGATATAAATTATAGGAATATTTCTCTCTAATTGGATTAAGAAATTCAAATAATTTCTTTATCAAATAGGAGAAATCTCATTTTGTAAACTCCAGAATTTAAGCAGTCTAATAATTTTTTGTTTGTTAAAAGCCCCTTTTTGATCGAATTAAAAATATCTTTTTAAAATATGATAAACCATCTTAGCTATCGCTTAACAAATTCTGGAACCTTGCCTGAGAGTTATATAAACTATAGAAAGCTTCTTCTTGTAAATATTATTTGTAATTTTTAAAGTCAAATCTAGTCTAATTTAGTCTAATCTAGTCTAATCTAGTCTAGTCTAGTCTAGTCTAGTCTAGTCTAGTCTAGTCTAGTCTAGTCTAGTCTAGTCTAGTCTAGTCTAGTCTAGTCTAGTAAGTCTAGTCTAGTCTAGTCTAGTCTAGTCTAGTCTAGTCTAGTCTAGTCTAGTCTAGTCTAGTCTAGTCTAAACTAGTCTAGTCTAGTCTAGTTTGTCTGGTGGAAGACGGATCTCTGCAGTTATCTCAATGAAAAGAGTTGCCTAAGATGGATAACAATAGGGTTATATTAAGAAGGAGAGTGGGGGGGTTGAGTATCATGCAACATAAAGATGAAAAGTATAGAATAAAAGATATAAAATGCTGCAAACGGAAATTAGCTTCCTTATCTAAATATTTATATAATTAAGAGTGAACCTGGAGAGTAGAGATTAGGTTTTCATTTTTATATTTAACAGTTTACAAAGGCTAGTCTGAAGTAAATCTTTACTACCCTGGATATTATTCTGAAGTATTTCTAAAAATCTGGGATGTATACTTTTCTGAAGTATATCTTGGTATCTTATATGCTAGTCTGAAGTATATCTTAGTATCTGGTATACTTGTCTAAAGTATATCTTAGTATCAGGTATGCTAGTCTGAAGTATATCTTAGTATCTGGTATGCTAGTCTGAACTATATCTTAATATCAGGTATGCTAGTCTGAAGTATATCTTAGAATACCTAAAATGTTAATCTGCAGTATATTTTAGTAGAACTGATATGTTATTCTGAAGTATATCTTGGTATCTGGTATGCTAATCCGAAGTATATCTTAGAATACCTAATATGTTAATCTGAAGTATATCTTCGTACAACTGATATGTTATTCTGAAGTATATCTTAGTATACCTGATATGTTAGTCTGAAGTATATCTTAGTTCATGGTATGTTAGTTTGAAGCATATCTTAGTATACCTGATATGTTAGTCTGAAGTATATCTTCGTACAACTGATATGTTATTCTGAAGTATATCTTAGTATACCTGATATGTTAGTCTGAAGTATATCTTAGTTCATGGTATGTTAGTTTGAAGCATATCTTAGTATACCTGATATGTTAGTCTGAAGTATATCATAGAATACCTGATGTGTTAGTCTGAAGTAAATCTTAGTGCCTGATATGTTAGTCTGAAGTATATCGATATAGAATACCTGATGTGTTAGTCTCAAGTATATCTTTGTGCCTGATATGTTAGTCTGAAGTATATCTTAGTATACCTGATATGTTAGTCTGAAGTCCAGTTCGTTTAGTTTTAGATATAATTCTGATACAAGTGAATCTACCAAACTGCTCATACTCGACTCATTGTTCTTTACCAGGATCTAAATATAATATCAAAAACATTATATTATTGAAGATTTTCATTAAAGGGAGTGACCGCCAATGTGGACTGAGTTTACAGTATTATTAAGAAATTTTTAGGATTCATTTGACACCTATCAGACGTTTTTGCGTGTGCATATTTATTCAGCAAGAGCGCAAATTCATCTTTTTTAAATATTCTTTGATTGTTCATTTAGGAGTAATGATTGTAAAATCGGTTTTTGATAAAAATCATTCAGAAACGACGAAAACAATGTAAAAAAAACTTCTACAATAAACTAATTAGTTGTTAGGAACATATTTCTCATCAGAAATTTATCAATAAATCAATGTTAGAATCAATAGTTTCTTCCTCATCATTATATTGATTTTCTTATTCTTAATGAATTTGTTCGCAGATTTCTTCAATTTCTTCATATGTCGTCTTTTCATTAGGCGGTCATGTTAGGAGGTTAGAAGAGGGGGGGGGGGAGAGTGTGTGTAAATAGTGAGCTGTGTAAAGTTTGACTAAACAATGCATCATGATATCCCTAGAAAAATAAACAAATAAGAAAGAAATCCCTAAAACAAAGATTTAGCGTGTGATAGGTGAACCCTGGGGGAAAATTTGGATAATTTGAGGGGGAAACCTTATCTTCTCAAGGAGAAATGTATTCAGCATTTTATCTGTGAATTCATCGTCTAAAATAATAAACTGTTCTCTCTTCAAATTCTTGGAAACGTTTAAAGAAATAAAGTGTACAGTTTAGATAAAAATGTGAACTTGATGCCGGGACAGGATCAAGTTTACAGAAGTCCTGTAAACTTGATTATAGAAAATAAACTTTTATTTTCAACTTTTTTGTCATTCGATCTATTTATTGACATTTTTAACCTCTTTCAAATCAAAGGGTGTATCAAAACAGTTTACACGACTTAAAATATATCCGTAATCTGATGTCCTTTAGTTGTATATTTAAAATATATCCGTAATCTGATGTCCTTTAGTTGTATATTTAAAATATATCCGTAATCTGATGTCCTTTAGTTGTATATTTAAAAATTACAAAGATGAAATTTTGAAATCCGAACAAACTTCTTTCTGGTTCTGGTAATTATAAAGCACAAAAAGACGCGACCACATTTGGACTATTGTTATTTAAACAATTGTTTTATAAATAATGACTGTAAAATTAAATAAAGGCTGCATCCAATTGTAATAGATATAGGCAGTATTTTTCATGATCAGATAGTTACTTTTGAAAACATTTATTCCTGTTTCGAGGATTTTTGATAATGAAGACAACATTTTCATATTTTCCAGGTATGTTCGAAAATCCAGCGCCAGCGAAATTTATTTAAAAAACAAAATCAAAATATTACGAAATATCAACTATTTAAGAATGCGTCGAAAAATAATCGATGACTATTGTTTGTATAATATCTGAATGATTTGTTTGGACGCTGCGTTCTTCGGTGTGAGTCGTAAGTAAGATTAGTAGCGATCAAAAGCGCTTTTTTATCGCAAGCTCAAAACTTTAAGAAATTTTAATCATGGTTAAAACGGATTCTGACCATGGTAAAATGAATTAAGACGACAGATTCTTGTAACCAAGGTAAAAAAAAAGTTTCGCGTCTCAGTCAGACATAAACAAACTTATATTTGTTCTTGATTTTAACTTGAAAATGAATTTATTGCACGTTTGCTGTGTTTCTTGTTCATAGGAATATTTAAAATCATAAACTAAATCTAACAGTCATCTTCCAATTCCACAGTATTATGGAGCTCACTGTATTATTGTATATGAGTCAGATCCCTTAGTGTTTAAATAATATCACCTCGTATCCTTGAATCCTTGGATCTGGATTATTCTGCCAAACTACAAATGCAGTGCTTACATTTAGCATCTCAGCAATTAGCAGGACAGGGGCACCTACAAAGCACAATTAAAGGGACTGTGCCCGTAATTTCAACTGGGAAAGATAAAGCAGCATGTCTTACTCACAAAGATACCATTAAAAGCTTTGTATGATCAAGTATGAGTTAGAAATTTTTATTTGTGGTTTCTCTGCAAACGTGACTTTCACACCATTGATCATCGAGTTGGTCACTCAGCACCAAAGGGGTATATCTTCCTTACAGATCATTATTTTTACATCTAGTTTTTTCTAAAGGAAGTCCAGTATATCCCTGAATGGTGTTCTGGCCAGGATGTACCTTGAAAAGTGCAGGGGCGCAAACTGTTGAAAAAAAGGGGGGTCGATAGGGTGCTATTTTCGGAAATAATGATTCAA